>NC_056584.1:9641484-9921484 GCF_018340385.1 Cyprinus carpio | reverse complement strand
TGTTACACCAGAGATGATGCAGCTTTTGTGTGTGAGTTTATATGCAATGAGAGGCTTTAATGCATGTGAATGAGGTTTAGGCACATTGTTGCTACAAAAGGTTTCATTTAAACTTGGTGAGATGATGTACTGCAGGTAAATATAGGCAAATGTTTAGTGTCTGTACTGTGAGAATTCACAGCGTCCAAATTTAACACTCACCAAACATCAAATACAAGTAGAAATAGATTTAGTGGGTAACGGAGTTACTCTCTAGGTGGTCTGTAAATTTATTAGGAACTGCTGCATTACATGTTTAAAAAGAACTGCAAGAATTATAATTTTAGCCTCGCTGATGTAAGTGACAACTTGTTATTTGTCAATCTGACACATCTTGCTTATCTTCTAAGAGTTTATATCTCAGTGTAAGATTTAGCATCATAGGATATATATATTTTTGTTTCCTCAAGTTCATGAAGCAACATATTCCTTGCATTATGCCACAAAAAAACTAAATTTGACAGTCAAAATCTTCAAATTTTTGTAGTTTTACATAGAGACAGAGGGTAAGCTTGGATCGATGCTGCAAGTGACACAATGACCTGTGCTGTTTGCATTACCATGGTCAATGAATATGGAATAATCGGATTGATCAGTTTTTAAACAAACATTTTTCTTTTTTTTATATATATTATGGTAAATGGTAAGTCTTTAAAAATAACACTTTAAAAAAAGCCACTGTGCAATCAACTGAAAATTATGTTTACAGGAAAGGTTTGACAGAAAAAAAAAATTATAAAATATATTTTATAAAAGAGTAATGTTAAATGAAGTTTAATGGCCACCAAAAAAAAAAAAAGCAAAAAGAAGATGATTTTCTCTTTTCTCCAGCCACTCCAAAAAGTTCATTTTGGACCCTGAACATACACTCGTTCAAGCCAAAGGCACACGTTGGCTCTACAGGGGTTGAGGTTCACACATTCTCCAAGCTTGAGTGTTTTGTTCTTCATGAACAAAAGTCTCTCGCCGACATAAGGGACAGAAAGGCTACAGTAAACAGAACAAATCGTGCCACAATTCACACATCACTTTATATCCCCTCCCAGGCAGAGACCATGAGACCCTGCATTGTTGATCTGTATTCTTGTGGCTGCGGCACATGGACTCGACAATAGTCTGAACCCTGTTCATTTGTATTCATGTGACTGTAGCTCAGCCCCCATTCCCCCTTATGTGCGACCAGTCTCCGTAGCGCTAACAAGAAGTCTTTGCTTGTGAGCAAGGTGGTGGCATTCTTCAGCACCCTGCCAAGATAAAATCACTCCAGACAATCTCTGGCCTTTCCCATTCTGCCTGTCGGTATGCCGCATGGAAGTCGTAAAAATACCAGATTCTTTTATTGAGGCTCTGGTAATTGTCCTGGCAGTTTAATCGTGCCTTTACAATAGATGGCAGAATGACGGGCCGTTAACATAATGAGCAGCTCTGTCACCTCCTCCTGTGCTTCAGTCCTCTCTGCCCGCTCCACAATTGCGTGTGTGTGCTTTCCTTTATCTAAATTCAAAAAAGGTCTCCATTTCTCCTCTTTTCTTCTCTGCTCTCTCCAGATGATAGGGGTGGATCGGATCCCGTGAAACATGCCGACTGAATGGATGAGTGACTCTAAATGAGCTCACACTGCTCACACCGTACACAAGGTGCATATTTCAGACCTGACCTCACACATGCACACACACATATAGGTCTATACATATCGTCAGGTGTGCTATATACAACACCACACTAGGACTGGGCAGTATGATGGCAGAAACGTGTCATCCAGTAGACATCTGGTATATACCGCAGTGCATATCCATGCACAGGGGCATGAGAAGGGACAGCATGTTCTTTTTCTCTTATTCCGGTTCTTTGTCTTATTTGAATCTGTAGCAGACTTGTATTGTTTTATGCTGCTTACAGGGTTTCTGCGGGTCTTAAAAAGTCTTAATTCACCCCTTCCACAATTTAAGGCCAAAGTCTTAAATTATGGCAGAAAGTCTTAAGTCATTAAATGTTGCATACATTGCAAAAAGGTATATCTTGCTCAGTATTTTTGCCTTGTTTCCCAACACATATTTACTTGCACATGCACATGGAAAATGTCAGTTATTTGTTCTTGTTTTAATCAAAAACTCACTTGATTTTGATCAATTTTGACCATAAGCAAGGCTTATCTTATGTCATTTTGCTTCACTGGAAAACAAGACAAAGACAAAAAAACAGATGAAGAACTTTTTTTGCAGTGCGATCAGAAGATCTATTCAAACATATTTATGCTCTGGTAAAGGAGAGCTGTTGGAAGTTGTATTTTCACACTTTTAAGTGTTGCTAATACAACTCATTGTGTTCCCTAGACATGTTCATTAAGAGAACATATTGACATATTGTATTTCTAACTGTGTTCCTTAAAGTGTCTTGTCTTGGTATTAAAATGTCTTAAATTTACCTTCATCAAACCTGCAGAAACCCTGTGTTTATGTTTTAATTAAAAAAAGAAAACCATCCAGATGAGCAGAGTCTCCACTTTGGTTAGAAGAATTGTTGTGTTAGAGAATTGAACGCAATCATAACTTGAATAAACGCTAGCATACATTATTAACAGATATGATTTTGAGTCAATTAGGAAAAAATAGAGCTGCTCACCAAAACAATTACTGCCAATAAATGGCAGAACTGAAGAACTATAATTAAATAGTCATAATGAAAAATTGCCCTGCAATATCCTTTGATCTCATACACAGATCTAAGAATAACTTAAATGTCATAGAATCTAATATTTAGGAGCTTCTCCTAAGAGGTGAGAGCTTACTACAATCTACTTTGCTCTGCTTAGGGTTAGGTTTAGGTGTCGACCTCCTTGTTTTCCAAAAGATTGTATGTTTTTGTACAAATCAAATATTATTTATTATTTACATATTATTTAATAATATTAAATATTATTTATGTATTTATTTATACAAAATCACCAACTTCATTTTCTCATGAGATTGGGTTGATTAAATAAACATTAACAAGCCAAACTAGCTGGCTTGTTAGTCACCAAAAGATACAAAGACGCTAAAGTTTAAAGTTGTCCCAGTCATAACAAGGATGAGGTTAGGTTACAAAGGTGTTAGTTAAAGGGTTAGATAACTGAAAATGTCATTCCAAAACGCTTAAGACTTCCATTCATCTTGGAAACACAGATAAAGATACCAGAGAGATTTTTGTCCCTTCGCTGTAAGTCCATTACACCACAAATCCAAATAAATAAATAAATAAAAATAACTTTGACAAATCAAAAGGTTCATAAAAAATAATGAGAATCGAGTGGTTAAATCCAAGTCTTCTGAAGAGATACAATCACTTGTATGATGAACAGATTTAATTAGGCTTTTATTCACACATAAACAATTGATCAACACACACTGAGCATATTAAATATGGTAAATTTTTTTGGTTTTCTCTTTCAGTAAAATCGAGACCTGGACATGTTTATTACTGCCTCAAAAAACTTTAACCTCAACATCACATGGGCTACCAGCTTTGCAGGTATGGAGCCCAGACACCATGTGTTAAATATATATTGTATGTTCTTTTGAACTTTTGAAAGTGTTAAAGTTTTAGGCAAATGAATCAATGGAGGGACAGAAATCTCCCAGGTTACATTAAAAATATATCAATTTGTGATGAACAAAAGTCTTGTGGATTTGGAATAAATTTAGGGTGAGTAAATTATGATGAAATTTAAATTTTTCATGATTACTTATACCATGATATAAGATTTCGGTCATAGCTTCCACTTTTAGACCAAATTCTGTATGAGTCCTTTATTGAGACACATAACAGCCCTGTCTGCTCACTGCACATTAATGCTCATCCATCCCGCCTACTTATCCCAGTCTGAATCACGTCAATCCCAGTTAATATTCACTCAAATGGACAGCTAATTAAAAAGCCACCCCAAAAAATCATGCCGAACAAATAGACTAAGATACATATGCAGAAGATAATTAGCAGGGTGAAGACAGAGAACCTGGACAGGCCTGTAGGGGAGGGGAGGGGCCATTCACATTAATGCTGGTGAGAAACAGCAGCCATGCCAGAATAAATTCATATCCCAGCGTGGTGCAATGAACAGCACTGCATAATGTAATCTGCCGCAATTCAAGGTTACTAAATGTGTGGCTAACAAATTTATTCAATCCACTAAGAGCTTAAAGGGCTAAATGAGCATTAGTCTAGGAAAGGTGGAATTCATTTGCCTCACATGCATGAATTTCACACTATTGTTAACTGTTGGAAATTATGTTATGATCACTCGAATTAACACTTTGAGAAAGAGTCGTTTGGATTTGCTCAAAGACTCATAACTACACTTAAGTGAAAGAATGAACGCTAAAAATGTTTGAAGTAATGTAACATGAAATTAAAGGCTAATGATTCTTCTCATCTTAATTCATTCATAACTTTATCATATTTTATTCCCCCATGTGAAATTATTATTTTGTATATAAGGCTTGGTAGTAAAGTTTCTCTAAATGATTACACTGCAACAAAACAGTTGACAAAGCCCAATAACGTACTGTATCTCCTTGGACTGGAACCGTGATGGCTGTCAAAGTGAAGTGTGACACAGAAGGACATAAACCAATCATCGCTCACATTGCTCGTATCTCCCCTGCAGGAGAGGACGCTTCATAGATTGACCCAAAATATTTGCTGTTTGCAGTGTATTGTATTTCTAAAAGAGGCTAAATGAACACATTCTAACTTCAAAGTGCTAATAATAAAATGACCTCATAGGGATAGTAAAACCTGAAGAAGTTGAGAAGTAAGGAAAACAGCTTAATAAACCTACTGAATGTCTTAATGAAAATGCAAAAAAAAAGTTTGTGTGAGGGTTAGTTTTGGGTTAGGAGGCTAAAAATATAATTAAACAGAAGTCAATGGAAATTCTCAAATACCACCAAAACAAACGTGTGAGCAAATCAGTGCAAAAGTGTCAATCTCCATCCATTATTTGCCTCTGGCTGTCTAGCTGGTGGCTATATGTCTTTCATCCTCTGCTTGTGAACCTCAATGGAAAACCAGTATGTGTCAGAAAGAGAGAGAGTATATACGTTACAATGACACTATGCTGTTATTTTCAAGACTAGCCCTTTATTGAATATCTGTTCTGGTTTTACTCCTGTTTTTAATCCTGTCCCATGCACTTGTGGCTTTTGATTTTTGTTCACAATTCTATTATGAACCTGTTGAGGCCTATTGCTTTCTTGAAAACAAGGGGTATTATACACCTTTTTTATATTTGATGTTGGACCAGTGGCAGTCTTGGTTTCATTTGTTGCCCTAGGCTAGATAACACCATAAATCAGCTTAGCACTGTATTATACAAGTGTAACACATGTTTTGGCAAGTGATACAGTTTTTAGTGACAACGTGCAAAAAAACTGGGGTTCAGCATCCCGACTAAATATTGAATGTTTTTCTAGAAAATTAAGCAAAACTGCAACTGAACTCTACAGACAATGCATCTTTGTTGTATCTAAAAGAAAGCTTTGATATTTTGATAATAACTATTTATGTGTTCCACTGAAAAGAGGCATATGTGCATTGTAGCAAACTGGGTTGCTATGATGACATCATTTTCTGTTCAAAGTAAATGATCTGCATTATTTCTGATAATGAGCAAAGATACCTTTTTTATATACATATGTTGTAGTCAAAATCCACTCGAAAATATGAGGGTGCTTGTTTGAATGACATGACACTTCTAATGACGACAATGTCCCCCACACATCCCATTCACTTTCTCTTTGTTCTTTTTTAAGTTTGTGTGAGCATATACTTAAAAACATTGTGACATTCACATTTATCTCATAAATGTAACCCATTTATGTTCCATATTCAATGTGGAAATTTAAATCTAAAAGCACTAAATGAAGCATGACTCCAGTAGTAATGCTTCAGCTAGGCTATTAAACATCAAACAATCTAAGAGGGTGAAACAGGACTGTCATCATCAATCTGAACGTTTTTTTTTTCTTTTCCAATCTACTATGGCATGCCAAGAAAGCTTTCTTCAAAACGTGTGCTTTCAGCCTGTTGCCCAATGCACAAGCGCATCTCTAGAGACTGTTTGACAAAACTAAGTCTCAGTGGAATACACAAATGACGGGACGACAGGAGCCAGTGGCATGGGGTCTAGCTAGGAGGTATCCCTCGCAAACGCTTTTGACAAGAGCACATGACTCCACAGTCTCAGGCTGCTGGCTCTTCATAATTCTTTAAAAATATTTGCATAGCTGCAGCTCTACCTGCGGACCGCGCGAGATGCCACGATGACGCGCACAGCTTGACGGACAGGGTATCAGGCTGCTTTAATGATGGAGGTAATGTGCCGTGAACTAGCGCTTTAAATACAAGCGACAGGTAATTTTAACAAACAAACCTAACCGCATTAGCGGGTCGTCCGATCCGTCTCATTTGGTGTGCCAAACATGATGATGACACTTATGTGCGCACTGACAATCTAGCGTAAATCAAACCAGGAAGAATATTAATGTCCCAACACCTGAAACACAGCAACTTTCGGATAGAATAACTTATAACAACATTGCAATCGTGAAAGAAACCAGTTGAAGTTAAAACGCAGCGACACAGTAAAGATGATTGGTGCGTCTGCAGGCAAAGAATGGATTCATCATTCCCTTCACATCCGCAACAGCTGCAACTGAGCGCATCCTCCGTTCCCCTCAAATCAGCAGAATTAATTCGAGGAAAACTCACCAAAAATTGCCAGCTGGAACAAATAGAGCCCGATGAGGTCCATCCTGCTTAGAGCCAACAATCTCGAGGCAGTAAAAGACTTTCGCGGCTGCCCGTGTCCACTGGCACCAAAGTTGTCCAGAAAACGTCGTATTGCGTTCAGTGCTGATTTCCTCCAAAAATGCGAGACGCAATCCAAATCATTTCATAGGAACAGAGCACGTCGAGAATCATCGTTTATTCCCCAGCAAATCTGGCGCCAAATCAAAGGGAAGCTTTTGCGCAAAATCAGTGTCACGAAACGGCACTATTTCATTAACAACTTTGGATGCTGTGTTAAAAACCTCATTAGCACTCAAGACACTAATTGAAGAGCGGGGCTGTTCCTCGGGAGTAAATTCGGCTGTTTTTCGTGTGGTGCTGCGTCTCTATCTAACTCCTGAGCGCATGAGAACTGCACTGACACCAAATCACTCGACGCGTAAGAGCACTGCTCTCTGCCCTCCAACTCTACTGACAGCAGAGAGGAGCAAATGTGACAATGCAATTAAATGTCATACTATATGGATTATCGGATCTCTAAAAATTACGAGTAGAGATTCAATCACGTTTTTTTTTTTTTTTTTTTTTTTTTTTTTTTTTACAAGATCAAAGGTTTCAAAAACAAAGAAATATAAATTGAATATTTCCTAGATTAGTGTATGCTAGGTCACCCACATCCATGTTATCGTTTGATTTGTAAAGCTTGCAAAAATAAAACCAGTTCTGTTCATCATTTGAATTCTACACTGGTTCCTGAGACGTGGGATAAAACATGTAGCATTCAAAACAGCACTAGTTGCACTGATATTGGATCACATAAAATGATTTTAATAAATAATAATGATGATGATTTTAATAATAAAAAATACATTATCACTCAGAAGTCCCAAATCAACCTGTACTCAAACATAACTCAATACTTTATACATATAGTATGCATATAGATACACACAGTATGTAATACATATAGATACATATAAATACTCTATATATTAAACTAAAGTGAAGAAAAGAGAAGTATAAATGTGTGTTTACAGAAACATTATTATACTGATTTATGGAAGAGGTTGATTTTTTACACATTTTTAAAGTCAGATTTCTAACTAAAATCATCTTTCCATATTTCACAACTTTTGCAATTTAACATCACACATAATGTGATGAGTTTTATTGTGTAATTGTGTGTATATTTTTGGCAGAATAATATAGAATATTCTATGTAATATAGAAATTGTTATTTTCAGATTTTTGGCCATTTTGCTTTCTCACAGAACAAAAACAAATAAACAAAAAATTACTGGGTTAAAATAAAAAACTAGAACAGTTGAGGGACAAATGCATAAAAAAAAAAATATATCTCCTTTCTAAGTAGATCATGTTAGTAGTTTGTCAGCAACCATAGATGAAGCCATGCACAGGTAAAAACCTCTAAACATGTTTCCAGATTAATCCAAAATAATTCCTTTATTTAATTTGTGTTCCACGCCACTGCAACAATTTCAACAGAGAGAAATACTAATTCAAGCTGGGAAGCTGAGCTCTCAGCCTCAGTGTAAATAAGAAATGAGTGACATTTCCATTAGGTTTGGCAAAGGTTGAAAATGTGTGTGATTCCATGAGCTGGGTTCGATCTCATATCTCTGTATGTTTTTTCTTTTCATCACTTTTGTTCTCAGTGCTGTGGCACCTTTGAAGTGAGGATTTAATAATTATGACATAATACCTGCTGCAGGTGTTTTGACTGACAGGGAAGAGAGAGTGAACACGTGAGAAAAAGGGAGAATGATAGATTGCTAGAGAGTGAGTGAGAGAGAGAGTGAGTTTGGCCAGTAAAATGTTTGCCAGCAGGGGTTTGGCATAGCATCCTCTCTCACATGCTGGAAAACTGTGGAAACAGGCATACTAACGGCCCATCTGTTGAGAGAGAGAGAGAGAAAGACAGAGAGACAGAGACATAACAGAAAGTCCTTTTACGCAGTGCTGACAGGTGATAACTCTACAGAATGTCCTCTTTCATTTCCTCTTGGTTCTGCTCGCAGATCTTCTGTAAAAGACTAATGAAATGTAAATGTAACGTTTATGCAGTTAAAAGCATAACAAATGTCAAATGTGAATAGCATGTTGTGGGCTTTGAAAGTTGGTAGATTGTTACACTTTTTATATTATTAAGTCTATTTGAAACAAAGAATTTATTGTACAAAGAATACATATAGGAGAAAAGGTCCAGGTTAACTTTTAGTTAAATGCTGTTAAATTGACAGTTTATGGATGCTATATAATATACAGTGAAAACCCACAAATTGTCACTTCATGTTTTTTTTTATTTATTTTTTTTTTATTATTGCAATATTTTAGTGTTATGTCTTACCATGATGGTGTTTTATAACCACAAATTTCATGTGTTTAAAACTGTACATAACCACTGTTAGAGAAACTAAGCAATATAACTGCACGTACAGCCCTTGTAAGAAAACCAACCTATGTCTCATGATTCTTATTTTCCTTCCTCTTGAAATTCATGGCCTGGAATGACAAGTTGCTGTTATAGAATTTTTTTATACATTGCCGTAGGTTATCATCTCAGCCATTTAATCTCAGCTTAGTCTGAACTTGTCATCTATCAAGCACTTGCACCTTTGGGTTTTATTTGAATGTATATACAAAGTCATGTAAAGTTCAAATGTACATGCCTTGAATTTGTCTGTGGCCTCAACCATCTTTCATCCATACCTACTCCAGCCCAGATCCACCATATGATTCTCTGTCTTTTCAGGTCTTCATTCTATTCTAAATTGGACTAAAATTAACATAAATATAAACATCAGCTGCTTGTTTTTAACACTGGGATCTTTCAAAAGGAAATGTAAAGCAGCAGAGGCTACAGGAACATAATGGTTTGGCAACATTTCCACACATATTACTCTTATTATTAGTTTTTCAGGTGTTTAGGAATAATGGTAAGCTGCAGTACTAATCTGTTTCCTTTTTATGACCTCAGGCCACCTGTATGACCTCAGTTTCTGAACATAGATTCATTAATATATAAATGTAAAATAGTGATCTACATTCAACTGAGTGCTATTACTTACTAAATTGTTAAGCAGTTTCTCGTTGGTTAATAGCAAAATCTTAATATTTTTATGTTGCTGAATGTTGCTGAGAAATGAGAAACAGTATTCTAAAGTGCTACCCATAATAGAAATGAAGCTGGAGCCAAGAAGGAAGGTTGAAGAATTGTCAGAAGACTGAGGTAAGAAAAAGCTATTTATATACCTTTGAGTTGTAATTGACAGGATTCAATAAACATGCTTTTTCTGAAGTACTTTTAGTTCATCCTGGCATCATTTTCTGATATATATTAGATTTTATCCTGTTCCAGCAGACATTTATCCAGAGTAGTCTAACTTTGTGAACATAATTACATATGCACGATGAGCTATTCCAAGTAAACAAGACAGGTGCACAGGTTGATTTCATTGACATGGAGTAACATCTCTAATGGAGCCCCACATAAGAATTTTAGATCTATCTTAGTTACACTTTAAAATATTCATTCCACCGTTCATCTACTAATGCATTCATTCATGCAATTACCTCAAAGGAGATTTATTCTGAACCTGAGATGCAAATGACTTTATTATTTTTTTCAGGGGGCAAACATTCACAAAACTCACCGAACGACCCTTTCTGTCCTCACCAATCAACAAGCTCCACTGACATGACACCATCCTAATTTATTGACTCAACAGACAATTATAACGCAATAACAGGACTCATTTTCAATTAATTTATAATGTCATTCGGTTTGCGTAATTGCTGTCATTGTTGTAATTGTTATTATTTATAGTGGGCTAACAGATTTGACCTTCCTGTCTTTGAGTAAAGGAATGTGTCAGCAGAAACAGAGGGAGGTGACAACACTGCATTTTACTTAAACTCTATGAGACATTAATATGCCATGAGTCCATGGAGCCAAAGGAGGGTAAAATGTGTGTGTGTGTGTGTGTGTGTGTGTGTGTGTGTGTGTGTGTGTGTGTGTGTGTGTGTGTGTGTGTGTTTGTTTACTATACTGTGCAACAAATACAGTTTCAGCATGATGCATCTGATGTGAGACTAATGTTAATGTGCACAGGAATGTGTGTGAATCTGACGTGTGACTTTTCCTGTGAATTAGTAGACAGCAGGTCACGCTTTCACATACAACCTTGAATATGTACTCATGAAATATGGAAATATGGTTTCATCTCTTTCTGACCTGGAGAGCAGCATCTCTTCATAATATACATTACTTGAAACACATGCAAACATACAGTACATGCATATATACAGCGCATCGCCAGACATGACAGTCCTAAGGTTTCCTGGAATTGATTTAGAAAATAGTGTCTCCTCGGCCCACCTTTGCTCAAGTTTCACATTATCTGTTAGGTGATTCTGCAATGCGACTCATTTATCTCTCTTTAATGAGTTATGACTAATACAGTCATCTATTTGCAATGTTTTGAAATCCCCAAATTTTTCTGAAATCCTGTTTTTCTTTTAGCTCTTAAAATCTCTGAAGAAATTAGTTTGTTTTTATTCTCAAGAAAGCTATGGGAAATAAAAAATTTTATCCCCCTTAATGCCTGATCAAAAACATAGCACATTGTTATGATATCTTCTTCTAACAAATTAAAAAAGTTTTATTAACAAGTTGGCTATGCTAAGTCAGCTAAGTAGTTAACTTGCTAACTACGCTAACTGAAAATAATGAAAGGGAAGTTTAATTTGGCCAAATTTAGCTTCTGTAATAAAGCTACACTATTCTACTTTTGGTCCTCTACTGGTTGAAGCATATTTCTGCCGGGTGAATCTGATGGCTTGAGGCCCACTATGGTTGCAGGTGATGATGGCCTTATCTGTGCAAATGTTGCTAGTGACATCAAACCCCCCCCCAATAATGACAGAAAGAAGGATATATTTAAAAAAAAATCTGAGATGGTAAGCACCTAGTTTGCTGATGTTTTGAAACATTGGTTTTAAAATAATGATACTTGCCAATAATGTCAACTCTTGCGAGATTCAATTGCCATTCATATTAGATAAGATAAAACAGAATAAACAATTATAAATTGAGTAGTAGGCTAGTAGGCTATTTATAGGCAAACAGACTAATAGTAGTAACTGGTTTAGAATTTGGCATTGTTACCAGAATAAACATTGTTTTGTGAACCCAGTCAATGCCCAGTAACTGCTGCTATGCAATCTAAATGTATTTCTGAAAAATCAAACCAGTGCTGATTCATGTTTTATTAATAAATGTCCATTGGTTGTAGCTTCAAGCGACTACACAACGTTCCATTGTATATAGTAGTAGTCATGACCTTCTTTTCTTTATCTACATATGAATGAATGACAGAAACATGCAGTTTCCACTGAAATTCGTCCTGATAGCTCTAAAATATAAATGATAAATATAGGATTACCATAGTAATTTAAGGTAAGGCAAAAAAAAATTAAAAAACAGGGTTTGGAAAATGGTTTTATGATGTACTCATTATTTAATATTATTATTATTATTTATTATTATTTAATTTTTTATTAAATTATTATTAAATTTGTTAATTTCGAACTAAAAATAAATAAATGCACATAGTGTAGCTTTAAGAATAAATACACTGTAAGATATTTTTTTTTTAATTAGCCATTGAACAGAGTACCCATAAGCAGGTTGTCTCAGCCAGTGAAATAGCTTTGAGGAAGGGTGATAGGGTTCTGCAGGTGAATAGGATATTGCATGAAATGGGCCTTATTGATATAGAACGCTAATTCACATTAGCTTGACCAACCTGAAAAATACCGTTTTTAAACCTGATTTTGATTTTAAAAGATCAAAATTTATGATGCCATTTTGTCAGATTTTATTGGTTATTTGGAATATGTTACTGAAACATAATCTTGACAAACAATTTTGAAGATTTCATACTTGACTCATTCAAGTACACAGAAAATATCTGCCTGGGGGTGTTGCAAAAATGGCCGCTGAGTGAACTTTTGCTTATGGTCACGTTATAGTGTGGGTTATGTAATAATATTGCACAGCATGCAGCAGTGAGGGGATTGTGGGGCAAGGTGAAAAAGATAGGATTCTCCTAGAAATTGTCCCACAGGGGCATCCATGGATGAATTACTGAACACAAGACACAGCACAAGTGCCCTATATAATGAGGGTGAATAGCTTAATGTCTGACCAAGTGAAGGAGCAAGAGAGAGAGAGAAAAAGAGAGAGAGAGAGAGAGAGAGAGAGAGAGAGAGAGAAAGAGAGAGAGAGAAACAGAGGATGTGAGGTTTCAACCTCACTAACAGTGACAAGAAAATAGAGCATTTGCCTCTGAATTTTCCACCCCCTTTCATCCTTTAAATGCTAGGAGGACAAACCTCATGTTGCTGAGGGGCAGAAAAATGCATGTTTTCTTCCACACATCTGTCTTTAACCACCCCGCAATTTGATAGAGTAGGTGGTTACTAGAGTAGCATTAAAGAGTTGTTATAACTGTATTCTTCATCAGAATGTTCCTTTCCTGCTGTAGACTACAGTCTAACATTGCATGAAGTTTGCTGTGTTGGGTGAGCTACAGTAGCTACATAAAATTGTAGCTTGTCAACGTACAAGCACCTCATAATTGAAAGTATTTACAGTCAAGCTACTCTTTCAAAATTATGGGTAGAAGCTCTTGAGAGTATCTACATTGAAGCTATTAAAAGGAGCAATATGTGTTTAAATAGAGGAGTAACGATTTTTGCTGTAACATATGTGCTCTACATCTTAAACTTGATATATTTTTTCCACTTTTACATGCTGAAAATTAAAGTAATTTATATGTCAAGTACAAAGAGTGCTGGTGTTACAATCCAGCACACAGGGTGAGTTTTACAGTAATAGGTGAGGTGGTTTGTAACACTAATAGAAAACATTGACATCACTTTAATGTCTCTATGGAATGAAAGGAGCAACAATTATTTTCTTCCATATTGTGACACACATCTGATTGAAATGGATTATCAAAATGGAAAAAGGTATGTTTACTCACCCTCAAGTTGTTACAAACAACTGTGTTTCTTTTTTCTGTTGAACTCAAAAGAAAACATTTTGATGAATGTAGGGCACCAGATAGTTGATAGCAGCCATCGACTTCCATAGACTTCCATAGTCTACAAGTGCCATTTCAGCAGAAGATCCAGTTATGACATTTTGATTAAAAATAATTATTTATTATAATTAATTAATCATAAGAGCATATGCATTATTGAATTGTTCACATTAAGATCAATCAGTTGCATTTAGAAAATATAAGGTTTCTATTTCATGCTGACTTTAACTAAATAAATAAATGGGGGATTTTAATTTAATAACAAATCAAAAATTTACTGTATTAATGAAATAAGCAAACCAACACTCTCTGTAAAAAAAAAATAAAAAAAATAAAAAAAATAAAAAAAGGACCTTTAAAAGAATCATAGTAGTACCTCAAGGGTACAAATTATTACTCTAATATGCACCTTTTAAGGGTTGATATGGTACAAAGTAGTCTCTTTTAGGCTACTGCCCCAGTGTCAAGCTGTTGTACCCTTTAAGGAACAATTTTTGTACAAGTTTTGACAGTGAAGGTGGAATAATGATTTAACATATACATTAAAAGCCATAACAGAGAGTATATGTTTTTACGTGTTATC
Organism: Cyprinus carpio; assembly: GCF_018340385.1. Lineage (NCBI taxonomy): Eukaryota > Metazoa > Chordata > Actinopteri > Cypriniformes > Cyprinidae > Cyprinus > Cyprinus carpio. The sequence goes on along the minus strand of NC_056584.1, from coordinate 9,906,961 downwards.
AAATGTTTCAAATATCAAAAAATAACTTGATGTCCAAAGGAAAATGTAAGTAAAATGATATGAGGATCTGCTGATTGGGATGATTCAGTTCTGTAATTTATTATCCATAAACCTGATCAAATTATAACCCAGGAGTGAAATGTTGATTTTCTACCTCGTTCCTACAGCACTGGGACTTGAATTAGTGAATAATTTTTGGTATTTGTGCTTGTACATGCACTGTCTGAACGAATTAGTTCACTAGAATGAATTAGACTTTCAACCCCTATACTACAATATATGAGAGAGGGCATGTGTGATTATTATATAAATGCACTCAGCAGTAAAACTGCTTACACAAACAACGTGACATTATAAACAGCAATGTAGCATTTTAACACGCTACACCACTACTCATATGAAAAAATTGTTTCTTACTGTTAAACTATTTGAAGACAGCTGAGCTACTTTCACACTACTGAAAAATAGTTAAGATAGTAGCATCTCTACTAAACTGGTGTGAGAAAGACATCACTTTTTATTTCGGTAGGGAGAATTGTCATGGAGAATTGCTATTTCTGCTGCTTTAGGAGAAAATTATTTGTCCCATGACAGCACTTGGGTTGTAAAATAAGTAAGAAGAAAAATGAAACAGTACTGTGGCTACATCAAACACTGTTCATTTTGCGTGGCGCAACCAAAAACTCAAGCCGCAGACTTATGCCATGCTTCTGTTGCATCTGCTGCCCCTGGGCACAGCAGCGGTTAGATAAATGTGTTAGTGAAGATCCTGCGGCAGTAATGCCAGCCTCCATTGTCTGGCACAGGATATCAGATGTGACATGATGCATAGACAGCAAATGCAAGTGAGAAAAAAAAGATGAGTGAGTCTTCTATGGACCATGAAGGGCACAAACAGAAGGAGTGAGAGGTACATGTAATGGTGAACTATGCTCACAAGATGAGACAATTCAGCATTGTGTTCTTGGTAAAGCATAACATTTAAACAGCGCTCTGAGATTTGCTCATAAGACTGTTAGCTTACCTTTAGAAGTGCTTACAGAAAACAGAAGGCTTAACAGACTTATGGGAGATCTTTCAAAGCCCCCTACAGCACAAAATATCCAGTCCACTCATCAGACTTTTGGAAAAAACTGCTTACACTGTTACTCACCATGAGGTACTGATGAAACACACAGAGAGGAGAATGTCAGGGCCCTGCCTACGGGTAACTGAGGCCATGATCTTACCACAGTAGAGATGGCGCAACACGGTGCAAGAACATTATGGTTTCTTTTAGGAATCAGCATGTTCTCCTTTAGGACCTGTTGTATAGGCTTTTTCAGCATTTGATTAAAATAGAATCATTAAATGTTTGGAGTAAGTATTAAATTAAATTAAATGCTCACCAAGGCTGCATTTATTTGATGTAAAAACAGCTATATTATGAAATATTACTACAATTTAAAATAAGGTACAAAGTAGTAATATAATAATATAATTAATAATATAATATAATATAATTAATTAATTATATATATAATTAATTATATATTGTAGCATATTTAATGTAATATATTTTTGTGATGCAAAGCTGACTTTCAGCATGTAATTGTTCCAGTTTTTAGTGTCACATAATCCATCAGAAATCTTTTTTTTTTTTTTGTGTGCTTTTTTGAGGAATAGTAAGTTCAAAAGTGTTATTTATATGTGTGTGTGTGTGTGTGTGTGTATCGGGGCATTTCCTCCAAGTTGGCAAGGGAGGCAGTGTTTCCTCAAAATATTGTATGAGAAAAAAATCATAGTACAAAAATAAAACAACGACAATACTATAAAATTTCACTCTCAAAATAAGACTTGAAATGGCCTGAAACTGAAACCATGATCTGTGGGAGTTTTTAGAGAGTAATCAGCTTGGTAAAATTTTAAGAAAATCTCTGTCTGTGACCAATATTCACAGAGCTTTGATGACTGATGAATTGAATAATTCAACAATAGTTAAAAATTATCTATTAAAAGGAATAGCTGAATATACGTTCACAAATAAAATATATTGTTTAAATTCTTACTGCCTTGAGTTATTATGGAATAAATGTAAAATGCTTAAAAACACTTGATGAGATTCATACTTGGCTTTAATAAACAGAATACTGTATATATATGTATTACATTGGTATGTAAAATAATAATAATAATAATATATATCTTCAGATAGTGTAATTAATGTTTATTTAACCAAAAACTGTGATGGGACAGGATTTACATTTGATTTTCTTTGCCTCCTCATTTCAGAACACCACCGAACACCACATACTGATATATGGATTATCTTTATATATATATATATATATATCTATATATATATATATATATATATATTAGGGCTGTCAGTCGATTAAAATTTTTAATCTAACTAATTACATTTTAACCGAACTAATTACATGGTGCGGCAATTAATCGCCAATTCAATTTGGCTGTGAAAATACTCACGAAAGATTTTTTAAAGGTGGACTAAGTGATTTAAAAAAAAAATGCTTTTGAACACTGTGTCGGATCGAGTCCCAAAACACACTCGCAGCCAATCAGCAGTAAGGGAAGTGTCTATTGATGGTTGGGAGAAGAGAGCACTCAGTGAATGCACATGACTGTTATTAGCAGATCGACTTTAGGTATATGGCAAAAAAAAAAAAAAACAACAAAAAAAAAAAAAATGAATGGTTACGATCAGGCAAGAGGTAGGACCCGCGTAAATTTTGAAGCCAGAAGGCCTGGAATAATAAGATGCCGAGATAACCTTCCTTTGAAGCCAGAAGGCCTGGAATCAGATGCCGAGGTTGCTTTGTTTCTTCTTTATAGGTGAACTACATTGATTTTGCTTTTTCACACAACTATTCTGTGATGGCTTGCATAGCAGAATCTGCCATCGTCACTGCCAGGGTTGTATACGTACATGTGGTTTGGAGTTATCAAAATAGGAGCGAGGTCCTGTTGGGTAAACACGCCATTTGTTTTGGTGCTTTCAAACATCAACATCGTTTTGCAAAAATCACTTAGTGCACCTTTAAAGCTATTTTTGTGTTAAATGAGAAAGTATCAAGTAGACATTACAATAGGCTAGTAGCTATGGAAAGAAATATTTATTTGATTCAACAAAATGAATTACACATTAGGTTACAACAGTCTAACATAATATGGCACACAGAAGATAATTTGATAAACATCTATTTTTTTAGTATTTTCTGTTCATGCAATGAAAGTCACTGGTAACCAAAACAGATTTGTTACCAACAGTCTTCAAAATACCTTCTTTTATGATGTCCAAAAGAAAGTAACGATAAGTAAATGATGACTTTCCCCCTAGATTTTTTACATATTCAAAAAGGCCTAAATGAACATAATTAATTCTCTTTACACTATTATTGCCAGTTTATCTCAGGAACCACGGTTGTTTACCATATCTTTTCAAAGTGTGTGGTAGTGCATATACAGCACAAAGAAGAGTAGACTGGTGTGAGGAGAACCAATCAAATGACCACGAAAGGCCCATAAGAGAGGTCAAGAGGCTCACATGGATCCTGTCACTGAGGTGAGCATCAGAGGGCAAGGAACTGTTGTACAGTATCAAATGAATTAGTTTACAGCATGTTCTGTGATAAACAGATGCCTCACTAAATACAGTAACTCACCCAGTGTGAAAAGGTCAAGTCTTATATCAATTCAGGCATACTGTAGGAACATTAATAGTAAAAAAATGGCATTGCATCTGTTTCACTGCGTTTTCAGTATGATTTGCAGTGTTAACATTATACATTGCTCTTCTGTCAGAAGTGACACATCTGACATGTCTTTAATGATAACACATTTTTGATAATGTAACACAATATTACAGGTATTATAGACATCATGTCAGTTTGGTTTGAAATTTTAAATGCATTTCCTAATGTGATGCCTGTATCTTAAACTACATAAATGTAAGATTTACCATTCAGCTCCTGTAAGGGTTATTTGAAACATGTCTCTTGCATTGTTTGCTATTGAATCAACTGACGATTAAAATGACTAAACAGAAAGATCATTCTGTTGTGTTATGCTGATTAAATCAAATGTTCTCATTCTGTTTTGAAACAATGGTTGCATGAAAGGAAACATTTACAACCCTAATGAAAGCACAATAGCAGGTTTTGAATGAGCGTCTAGCTTTGTTACAATGAATGGTTCTCGCACATTCGTGTGAGAATAGCACCAAAGTGATTACAAAACTGTAAAGATCACACATTTAATTCAATCATAGTTTTATTTTTCATATTTAATGTTGGCCTCAACCTCAGAGCCACGATAAAATGTTGTCGTTAGCATATGTTATTCATGCTAATTTATCACCAGAGAGAAATTAGATATTAATTTGTGTTCAAAGGCATAAAATGGAAAGAAAAATATTGGATTTTTCCAACCCAGAAAATTTCATGTCATATTACTCTCAGGCAGAGGAAAAACTCAACTGAGCATGTGGGATAGAGTTAGCGCCACATATTTTTGATTTAAGAAATTTAGTTACAATTGCCCCTGGTCTCTCCTACAGTACAGGGTCCCAGAAGCAAGACATCGTACACCGCAGCCAATCAGAGTTTTGATGAAGACAAACAACAATAAGGTGTCACGTACTGTAGCAATCTTTCTGAGACGTTTTAGGTTTTATGTCTTTGCTATCTGTGGAGTCTAATGGAATGCTTTATATAGATCATAAATGATAGTCGAAAAGGTGTGGAGACAGATGTGTGGATACTGTGCCCTTCATGGCTATGTGCTTTCACAACTCATACTAATCATAATCATACAGAGGGCTGTGGCCTCCACCTACCCACTCCACACAGCCTATAGGGGATGACTTGACCATTCTGCCGGCTCGCTCCTCTGTGTGTGTCTGTTCCAAACTGGTATGACTTACTTTCTTTGTGGAACATAAAGGGTATTTTTTAAATGAATATCCTGGCTGCTATTTTCCATATACTAAAAGGGGACAGGGGCTGTCAGGCTCCAAAATAACAAAAAAGCACTATGAAATGATTCAAAAAAAATAAAGGAAATTATTAATCATGCACGATTTTCCAAGTTTTTGAAGTCCTACAATAGCTTTGTGTGCAGATCAGGCTGAAATTTAAAATTTCAAATCTAATATAGTGCTATTACCATCTGACATTTGATCACAAGACTTGTGAGAACAAAAGCTTTTGGCATCCCATGGTATCAACATGCCATTTTTGATGTCCATGCATGCGACTAGTCTATTTCAGAGTTGAAAGGAAGGTTATCCATGAACAATGACTCAGTTATTGTTAACACAATATTTATGCATAAAATATAATCTGTAATTTTTTTATGTAAAAAAAGAAGATCACAAGCCATTATTGTCGGTTAGGATTTTGCAATAAATATCAACAAATCATGAAGTTTGTCAGAAGAAGAGAGACGAACAGCGAAAGTAGCACAATAACTAAGAAGCAAAGTGTAAAATAAATGTATAATAACTGTATAATGGATACTAAATAATAAAATAACAATGATTACTCACAAAATTTGTATTTAGAATCATATTTTCACAGCTAACTCACACATAATTTACTTCAACTCATGTTGTGGCATTAATAAATATGCCCTAATCACATGCAACCTTCTGCTGAGGAAGTTTTCTAATTGAAAGAAAGTTGAGTGAGAGAATGTATTCATCGGTAAGAAGTGTTAATAGAAATACGTACAACATGGTTCAAAGTATAAGTATAGAATTTAATCAAACAGTTTTGTAGCATCTCTCTAATTGGTAGGGAAGTAATTAAAGTGACACAGCCTTTGGGGAATCACTGCCAGACTCTGTGCTGAAATGGGAGATGAGAATGTGTGTGCTTATGTGTGAGTCTGTGAGAGCTAGAGATTAGGCCCCACTTCAGTTTAATTTATCTGTCTGATGTAATGGACAGACATGTAATTCAAACATCTCCATCAGTATTGTGATGAGAACCATATGATATCGCTGAATATGTACACGCAGACCTGCTGGTTGTGATGTCATCAAATGGCAAACACTCAAGATTATTAATTAGGTTATGCACAAATAACTTTACAGGCTCTTTTACATAAAACCCATTACAAAGATGTCAATCCAAATCTCACTGAAAAAAAAAAGGTGTAAGATTTTCTAAATTTTCACTCAGAAATTGCTTGTAAATTACATACAAAGTAAATGGGGTCCAATTTACTGTTAGGTGAAGAGTCACATACAAACTGTAAATAAATTTAATCAAACTAATTATTTTTTTTCCTTTCCCATTCCACAGAATGCCAAGAACAGAAAAGAAACTAACTGTCAAATCCTCATGTACATTTCTATTTGTGATGGGTCAATGCCTTGGGCTGACAACATGGCTTGGTCAGTGAAACAGTGTGATTCACTTGTCAGTATTTCAGGATGCCGGTGTCACTTATTTTACAAAAGCACTGAACAACTCTAGCAATACCTATTACTGCCCTTTAACAATTACTGGAACATTCCTGAGTGCACAAATCAAACATGGAGATGGTTAGGGGCAATTACCTCACTAACTTTAAACTGTGGCTTTAGGCAGTTTTGTCCAGCACTGCACACCATTGAAATGCATTATCTTCGGCCTACAGGTCCATGTTTCATCATTCAGGCTACTTATGGTATAATGGTGGGTACTGGCTGTTTGCTGATGGTTAGAATGCTAACAGCGCTCTTTAAACAGTTCACTGACTGTGTGGGCGCTTTATTTGACTAATGCCTCTTATTTCACTTTCAAAACAGGACATGCTGTCTGTGGAATACTGCTTTGCGGCTTGGCATGCGAGGTGTGAATGGCATCACGGTGCATGTGTGCGTGTGTGCTTGCTGCTTGCTTGCGTTTTAGTGCTCAGGTGGCTGATCATGGTGTATGTGGTGGGCGACTTACATTGATGTCTGCATGTAAGTGAGGAGTTGAGAAAAAGAGCAGATCTGCAGATGCTTGTCAACTTTGCAGCAAAAGGCCAATCTCATAATTATGTTGTGCTGTTCTTTGTGTGTGCTTTTTTGGCAGAGATCAGAGTAAACACGTTTTGTGCCACCTCAGCCGACCAAACTGCAAAAACACATCAACTTGATGATAATTTGAGTAGCTTCAATAGTTATTGACTAGAGCGTGTCTTAAGATTCTCCTCAGCATCACGCATAATTACAGAATAAATGAGGGGTCAGCCAGTGCACACCTCCCTGGAGTTTATTGTTTATTAAAAGCACAAATGATTATTATTGGAGAAATGTCAACTGTGGCTAGCTGAAGAGCTGTTATCCAGTTTGATTTTTTATAGGCTCTACTCTCACCCTCATTAGGCATTTCTAGAAAGTTCAGTAGTCTCATAATGTGCCTCAAGCTGATGCTAACTTCTCCCTAGTGTCTGGTTTACTTTGCGAATGCTAAAATTTGCAAATAACACAGACTCTGACCCTGCTGATACTCTGTTAAAATGTTGATTGCAAAAAGCAAAAAGTTTTTATTGTATCGGACATACAGTCTGGTTTTCATTGTTGCTGAAGGTAAAAAAAAACAACATCAAATCAACTTACGATTTTACCATTTAAACAAATAATTGTCAAGGTGATTTTAATTGGATAATTATCCAAATATGTTTTGAACTTTATTGTTTTAAAAAATATTTTTATTGTTTTACCATTCAACACCGACTAAAGCTGTAGATTTGTGCTATAGTAAATAAATGCTTGGTTTGATATTCTGAAAGTGAAAATATGGCCATCAAAAGAAATGTTAGTGTTCATGGCAGACAGTCTTAGAGTGTGTTTATATTTGTAGTTTGTTTCTTTTGGTTGTTTTGGTCTGGACCATAAAATTAATTATACATTTAGTTGTGGTTTGCTTAGCATTCACAACATGGAGACACAAAACCAAAGGCATAAGGATACAGTCACAACCTGAATGAACCACTTTTATGATGTGTATTCCAAAAACACACTTAAAAAGCGCTCATTGTAAAAGTATACAAAACATTGAAATAACACCATCTGTTGCACACAAACAGAAATAAAATGTAAAGGAGTCAAAACAGTGACAGGAGTTTCTCTGTTGCACACACACAGATCTGCTGCAAGGAGATGGCGGTTCTGATGCCTGTATTGAACTGTAATGGGCTAAATACTGTAGTTCCTATGACTACAAGAACCAGGTATGCTTGAACATTCTGTGCTTTTTACAGTTGCTTCTTGTAACATCACATCCTTTTTTACGGTTGCATCTTGTAGCATACCATCCTGTTTTTGTTTCATTTAGATGTCTGTGTTACATTCATATTTCATTCAAACAACACCAAAGTTCCTTTTCAGGGTATCAGGTACCGCTTTTCCACTGGGGATGGTGCTTTTCCACTGGCAGGGACCAGAACCCTCTATGTCACCAACCTGTGACCGGAATTGCTGGTTATCTCTTGCAGAAGGAGAGTGTTGGTTTCTTCTGCCAACCACTGCTGCAATGACAAATTGAATTGTTGTTGTTAATATAAAAATAAAAAGTTGATCACAAAAAAAAGAACTCTAGCTGCTGCATTTTGGACCAGCTGGAGTTTGTTTATTAAGCGTGCAGAACAGCCACCCAATAAAGCATTACAATAATCTAACCTTGAGGTTTCTGCATTTGACATTGAGACCATAGGTCGTAATTAAGATATATTTTTGAGATGGAAAAATGCAGTTTTACAAATGGTAGAAACATGGCTTTCAAAGGAAAGAGTGCTATCAAATAACAGACCTAGGTTCCTAACTGATAACGAAGAATTGACAGAGCAGCCATCAGTCTTAGTCTTAGACAGTGTTCTAGGTTATTATATTACATTACAGGTGCCTCAGCTAGATCAGCTTGTGGCAAAACCACACACACACAAAAAAAAATATATTGTGTGCTGTGTGTGCATATATATATATATATATATACACTGTATATATATTATATATATATATATATATATATATATATATATATATATATATATATATCACATATACACACACACACACTAAGACATATTGTCAAAAAAAAAAAGTGTGTTAACAGTTGCTCATGACTGTAGCTTATAACTTTACTTTAATTTCTTTCCCATTATCAGTTTTACATGTAGTCTGAGTGTGGCATACATTTCATCATCTATAATTGACTTTTTATGATTTGTTTTTAAACCCTGTTTGCTTATTGGGTGAAATAATTCAACTGTTAGTCTGCAAATCAGAGTGTGTAATCCAAAGCTTACTAAGATGATGGAGGGCAGGCCCATTAAACTAGAACTGAATGATATGCATTAATATTTATCATTTTCTTAGTCCAGCAGTCATGAAACTCATCACAACAACATTTCCCATGTCACGACTTCATTCGTACCATTCTATGAGAGGGAGAAAACAGGAAATGTCTTGATCGATTCCCACCTAAATCACATGTGCTTGAGGGCAGCTTGATTATACCTAAATGGAGCCCCATTTAGTCTGATCACTAGCAGATTTAACCTGTGGGTCTTATATTTGCCTGGAGTAATGCCAACCTCTGCCACGAGCTGATCTAGCTGAGGCACCTGTAATTCACTGGGTAATGTTGGCACCGAATGCATTTTTAGGTCTGGCAGGAGGCTGAAAGGTGCCATGAGGATAGCAGCACGTTTGTGAGGTGATGTAGGCTTTAGGGAAAAAAGACGCCTGTTATTGCTTTATGTCAGTGAAATAATTCATAGAAAAATCGCAGTATGTTGACATCAGCCTGCCCTTGTGATTGGGCATTTGAGCCCATTTTGTGGCGATGAGCAGCACTACCTGTTCGCACAGATCACAATAACAGCCTGAGATTGATATTCAGGGTGTGGTACTTGTGATTGCCAAAAATTGCATGTCTAAAAAATAAATAAATAAATAAAAATGCTACGTATTAAAATTCAGATTCAGTCCTGGCCTAGATTTGGCTCATATACATTTATATTGTTTGGGGGAAAGGCATGTATGTGCGGGGACTTTAGATATTATCTTCTAAGTAACTATACGGCAGGCAGCGCATCGTCTGTTCTACAGAGCTATGATATCAGCACATAGTGTCAAAGACAGGCAATCTAGATAATAAATTCTTCCCAGTAATCAGCTATTTGTTTTCAAGACCCGATAAAAGTTCCAGTGGTAAGAAGGTTTTAATACAAATCAAAAGATAAAAAGCCACTTTTATTGAGAGAGCCACTTTACTCCAAAGTGAGAAAGAAATGGTTGTGCCAAGTTTGTGCTGGGGAAAAGTGTACTGATATTTGTTAAGGCATAGTTCTGTTGATGTCTGTTTCATATAAAAGCTTACAGTACAAATGGCAGTACTCATCATCAAGTGTCACCTTTTCTGGTCAGCTCAGAGTGTGAGCAACATATGGAGTGTGAGAATTGTGTTGGGCGTTTGGAGAATGTAGATTTTTCTCCAAAATGTAGTTTGTTTTGAGATGTGTGTGGGTAGCATGGGTGTAGCTTGACATTTGGGCTGGGGGTGAAAGACCATGATACCTGGTATTCAGGTTTCAGACAAACAGACAGAAAAGCAAACAGACTGAATTTTGGCCAACCCTGGTATTGATAGTGTTTATTGTGTTGTTTCGGGCAATTTGGACATGTGTGTACGGTTTGTGTTGTCTTGGGTATTTTGGGCATATGTGTAGGGTTGCAGTGAGCAGGGCTGGCCCTGGCCAGTTTGGTGCCCTAGGCAAGATTTTAGCTGGTGCCCCTTGCATAGCAGCCAATTCCACCACTGATCATTCACACAGAAACTGTATAGCTTTATTACATAAAACAAATGACATATGAAATAACTAAAGCAGCTACAATACTAATATTTAAATCTTAATTTCTTAATTTCAGACATTCATAAATTTAGGGATGCACTGATCTTCACTTTTCATGACAGAATCCAATATTGATTTTTAATGTATTTGATTTAAGCAAAAGACAAGAAAGAATGAAAATATGAGTGCATGAAGAATATGGTTAGTTGTTTTATTAGCCTATATTTTTATCTAAATTAGTATTAGTACTGTATTATTTCAAAACCTGAAGCAAAAACAGAATGGTCTGACTTTAACTTTGTGAAATTAGGCTATTTAAAACATACCAAACAGCATATGGGCTGAATGAAAATACAAATTCACACTCTGTCAGCAGGTGGCGCTTAAGGAACAGCAATGATGCATTGTTTCCTTGATTACTGCTGTAAACGCTAAATGAATTATACAGAGGCAAGATGAAAGGAAAATGCAATCTTAACTGTTTCTTAAGACAGTCAGTCCCCCTCAGAGATACATTCATACTTTGCACATCGTAAACAGTGAGCTTGCTCTGCCTGCTAATGTATTTTCAACCCTTGCATGTACTCTGTTTACAGACTCTGAAATAAAACAAAAAACCATCTGGTTCCTTTTTATGGCCAATGGTCTATTGTGAATTTTTGCTCAAATTCAAATATTAAACTGTTTTATTTTGGTGGTTTGCCAGCAAATAAATAAATGCGCTGCATGTTTCAGAGTGAAGCACTGCATGTCATGGGCTGCACTTAAACACATTACCAAAGCCACTAGAATAGGGTGACCAAACGTGCCATTATCCCAGGACACATCCTGGCAAGGATTTCTATATTGCCTAAAATAGCCACGTTTTGCGCAGACCAATTGTTGTATGAAAAAGTAACGTGAGAGCTCTAAAGAGCAGACGGCTTTTTGTGCTTTTGAATCACTCTCACGGTACTTTGATGTCATACACCAGTCGGTATGCTCAGTGCTGCTTCAAGTCGAACACTAATATGAACACATATTTGCATCACTTTGACCGTTCTCTGTAGATCCCACCTTTTCATGCACCACGATTGGTCGATTACGTACAATGTCTGCATGTTAATGGTCAAACGATCATTACCTTCATTAAGTATGAAAACAGGAAACCAAAGCCAAAATCTGGATATTTTAGGCAATATAGAAATCCTGGCCAGGACGTGTTCTGGGAAAATGGCACCTTTGATCACCCTACACTAGAAGGCAAGCCTGCAACCTTTAACCAAAAAAGCATAACGGCTAATGCTCACTTCTGGTTTACCAATACATGGGAAAGGAGACCAGAGGCCGTTTTTTTTAATGGATGTCAATGGAGGAGAGGCTTCACTACGCTGAATAAACAGCTTTTTAGAGGAAACAGCTTATCATTTAATAAATCGACAGCCTATCAGCTAATCTCCAACATGTTTTAGATTGAAACTTTTTTTCGAGTTTATTCCGAAAAAAAAATGCTGTTTTATAAGAGTAGTTACTGACTTTTTGTGACAGGTGGGATACAGCTTACGTCATTTCTCATTCATTCCTATAATATCCGTAAATGGCGATTGAGTGTTGCACAACTATGACTGAAATTCAGTGACATCAAGGCTGTTATGTGATTGGTTATTAAGGCACACATGATCCAAGTTGACCATTCTGCTTTCTCCAATAGTAAGTAATCCCATCTCATCTCCCTATAGTAAGACAATCTCTGACATTACCCGCTTCACTCAGAAAACTGCAGCACATAGCTATTTTTATTTAAAGAGCAGGTCATATGGTATTTTAAAGTGTCCTAATATTGTGTTGGAGACCCCTACAACAGGTTTAAATGCATCTAAGGTCAGAAAACATTGTAATTTTCTCAAAATATACATTCAATATTAGAGTCATTTGCCAATGATTTCGAAAACGTTCCAAGCAAGCTCAGAGCAAACCCCTCTTTTCCATAAGCCTACTCTGCTCTGATTGGTCAGCTGGCTAAGCCTGTTGTGATTGGCAGGAGAGGAGTCCTTGAACCAGTTAGCCAGCACTACCACTGACAAAGCACCTTTACATAAAACAATAATATAGTGCTGATGAAACAATACAGTTTGTAAACCAAAATATGTCTACAGTAATTTTTGAAGAACGAAAGACAAAAGACGCTCTGTCTTAACTTTTAATCAAAATGCAGAACAGTTGTATCACAGGAGCACCAGTATACAGTAACTCCCTCTTATCTCCCGCATTAACCCTATAACTGCCGGTGCAGCACAATAAACAGCAATTTCACAATGGTTATAAAGTCTGTGTGCTACACTACAATCTTAAATTATTAAACAAAGTAATTAGAACAACATCAGTATACAATTATCGACACATTCTTAGGAAATAGTGGGTTCACATGGAATTATCAGAACTACATCAGTAAGACAGTAATATTGTGCTTTACCTGGAAACCTAAAGCTGCACTAGGTATGCATCACATAATATCACAAAAACTTTTTTTGAGCACTCAATTGAAAATGTACATAACGTATCAATCGTATTTATAGGTTGTGGTTTGGAGAGCTTGTTAGTCCAAATTAAGAAGATTAGAAGCCAATGAAGATAAAAGCCAAGATTGGAGAAGTAGTCCTTGGTAAAATGACATGCACACAACAAAAGGTTTGAATTGTTATTCTGTGGTATTCTTGAACATAGCATCTTCTTAAACATGATGTAAACACACTAACTAGAGGAAGTGTTTGTGGGCAGGTCAGACTCTGTTCATATTTCGCGGGCAGGCAGGGATTATGCAAATGTGTTACCCAGTGACGTATACCAGTAACAGGCAAAAGATTCAAAAATATGACGACTCGTTAAGTTTCTGATAAGAGAATTCGCCAGAGAGCAGAATTCAGTCAGCGAGCGCACGCACTGAACAAAGCACCAGGATTTCAGAGAAGACACATCTGAACGCCTCTGATTAACCATTGCATTCATAAACTCAACAGAATTGTGTGTGATTGGTTATAATGCGCAATGCTCTAAAAACGCGTCTGTTTCTGGCTCAGCGCCAGCCAAACTGAAAAAACAGATTTGAATTTAGCAGCTTATGATGTGCTGCACTGAATGTTCTAAACACACCGGTGTGATCGTATCAAATATAAAAAAATATCATTAAGCTATTTATTTGTCTTTTGGAAGCTGCATTCAAAATCCACTTGGCTCAAAAATCTGAGGGGTTTCTGGGGTCAAGTTTAGGGTCTCTGGGATCATTTGTAGGTTTTCTGGGGTCATGTTGAGTTCATGGCATTTAGGGGCACATGTATGGTGTTTGTGATCATGGTAAGGTAGTCTGGGATCATGTTTAATGTGCAGGTTTTCTGGAGTCATGTGCAGGGTGTCTGGGGTCATGTGCTGGGTTTCTGGGACTTGTTGATTGTAGGATTCAGCAATCATGTGTAGGGTCTGGGATAATGTATATTGTGGTCATGTTGAGTGTATGGTGTTTGGGATCATGTGTAGGGTATTTAGGGTCATGTCGAGTAAAAGGTGTCTGGGATTATGTGTAGGGTGTTTAGGGTCATGTCGAGTAAAAGGTGTCTGGGATTATGTGTAGGGTGTTTGGGGTCATGTCGAGTGAAGGGTGTCTGGGATCATGTGTAGGTTCTATGCAGTAATGTTGAGTAAAAGGTGTCTTAGGTCATGTGAAGGGTGTTTGGAGTCATTGAATTTATGGTGTCTGGGGTCATGTAAAGGGTGTTGGGGTGTTATTTTGACTATGGTTTCTGGTGTCATGTGAAGGGTGTTTGGGGTCATGTTGAATGTATGGTTACTGAGTCATGTGAAAGGTGTTTGGGGACATGTTGAATGTATGGATTCAGGGGTCATGTGTAGGGTGTTTTGCATCATGTCAAGTGAAGGGTGTCTGGGATAATGTGTAGGCTGATTGCAGTCATGTTTAGTGTATGGTGTCTGTGATCATGTGAAAGATGTTTGGAGTCATATGGAGTTTATGGTGTCCGGGGTCTTGTAAAGGGTGTTTGGGGTCATGTTGATTGTATGGTTGCTGGGTCATGTGAAGGGTGTTTGGGAACATGACTATGGTTTCTGGGGTCATGTGTAGGGTGTTTGGGGTCATGTTGAATGTATGGTTACTTGAATGTATGGTTTCTGGGGTCATGTATAGGGTGTTTGGGGTCAAGTCAATTGAAGGGTGTCTGGGATCATGTACATGTTGAATGTATGGTTTCTGGGGTGAAGGGTGTTTGGGATCAAGTCAATAAGGTTGTTCTGCGTGTAAGGTGTCAGGAGTCATATGTTTGTAGTGTTTGGAGTCATGTGTAAGGTGTCAGGAGTCATATGTATGCTTTTTGGAGTCATGTGTAGGGTGTCCGGGGTCATGTGTACAATGTCTGGGCTCATGTTTTACGGTATCAGGGGTCATGTGCAGGGTGTTTGGAGCCATGTTAAGTGTATGATTTCTGGAGTCATGTGTAGGGTGGTCAAGGTCATATTGAGTGTATGGATCCCGGTCTCATGTGCAGGGTGTTTGCACACAGGTAGGGTCTCTGGAGTGTGTAGGGGGTGAGAGCTGTGTATGCAGTGTAGGATGCTTGAGGGATGTGTGGACTGTGTGAGAATGTGTGAGCATCGCATACAGGCAGCAGGTTTCTTGGCAGACGACCTGCTCCCATGGGCAGCTCCCATTCAGATAGGCTTTGTAATCTAAAAACCAATTGACTCACATCATTGTCAGTGTTTGTGTGGTGAAGGTCGTGTGGTGGCGTGCTAGTGTGCAAGTGATGATGCTAATAGTGGCGAGTGAACCCCTTGTCATAAGCAGCCACAACACTCACTGCCATCCTTCACTGCACACTGCCTCACTGCATCTCACACACACTTCATTCTTCATCTCAGACCGCTCATCTGACACTCTCCCCCCAAATTATCCTTGACTTCTTGACTCACATGGCTTGCTGACATCTTCACGTCTATGATATGAGGTGGCTGAATGACTAGTGCGGGAGCTTTGGACTGTGTAAGGACAAATGAATCAATGCCCTTTCCACCTCTGCACTCACAGATCAGCTGATGTTTTATCCACCTGCCACATGACCAACAAGCACTGCAGAGATTAACCAGGCCAAACAACAAAGAGCAGCCAGAGATAATACAAAGCCATACTCCACAGCACTCCCTAACTTATCCCTCTCTCATTTTCCTTACCTATTTCAGAGATTTATGACCCATGAATTTTTACTACCCCATTTTAGATGACGTAGGGCTAGTGTTTTCTTTTTCATTGTGATTCTCTCTGTGTCTGTAGCTCTCTTTCTCTCTCACTTGCTCTTATTCTTTTTTTTTTATAGTATTCCATGATTGTTTTGCATGCAATATTGCTTTATAATGATGGGAAAAAAACATT
This sequence comes from Cyprinus carpio, assembly GCF_018340385.1. Lineage (NCBI taxonomy): Eukaryota > Metazoa > Chordata > Actinopteri > Cypriniformes > Cyprinidae > Cyprinus > Cyprinus carpio. The sequence continues at coordinate 9,890,718 of NC_056584.1, read as the reverse complement.
AAGATTGTAAAATAATAATAAATGTAATATTAAATAAACTAAATATAAAAATGGAAAATAAAGTGTTAGAGGTAAAATAAAAAAATATATAAAATAAAATAAAATAAAATAAAATAAAATAAAAATGGAAATTTTATTAGACATTAAGAAATTATTAGACTTTAAAAATACTCTGCACTATTTGTACAATTTCCTGAAATATGACATATAACAGAACTACAGAAGAATACCTCCTTGTCTCCATCACTCATAATGCTGCAGCAAACTCATATTTTCAGTTCTTTTTATGTCCTGCTGGAAATCAAAGCGAGTGTTGTACACTGCAGTATGTTGGGGATTCAGGGATTAGTGACAAATTCTAGACGCAAGAGGCTCAATCAGAGAGGTAAAGACTGCAGCACTGGAGCTCACAGCAGAGGTGAGATGATGAAACCACAAGATAGATGAGAGAGACAAGGTGGGACTTAAAAGAAAGAGAAAGAACAGGGAAGATGATTTAAAAGAGACAAATTATCAGTTCCTAAAGCCTGTGAGCTGCCTGGTGGAGACAGCATTTAAAACTTTATAGAAGAGCTCCTTCCCAGTTATTCCAAAAGGTAGGCAACAAATATTGTGATTCCTAAGATAACTAATTTGCATGTTGTGCTTAACTGAGAATACAGATATCAAATCTAAAATAATAATAATAATAAAAATAAAAATTCAAAGGTATATGCATATATTCATTCATATAAGTATATGAACAGTATAGATAAAGTCTCTGTAGTGAACAGTATCAATAAAGTTCAGTGCAAATGAGTGAAATTTTGAAATTAAATTAATTTACGAGTCATAGGTTTCGCGGTAGCTCACCTGGTATAGCACTGCACTTGCGATGCGGAATGTTTGGGCTTAAATCCCTTGAAACAACACTCAGTTATAGTAATTGTTCATCAGAACAAATTTGCCCACAAATCTGGATTTCAATATCATTATTTCATGTTTATTTTAAGTTTTTACCAGTAGTGTGTCTAAATATGTCTAAAAAAAAAAAAAACTAAAAAAAACCAATAATAATAATTTTTTTTTTTTTTTTTTTTTTTATTAAAGTCACAATTTACTGGAAATAGCAACAGATCTTTTCTTCCGTAATGTGATGTTGTAAATTAAAAACATGAACTTGGAACCCACACTACTGTTTAAAATACGGGTTTGCTGGGTTTTTAGTGTGCACACTTTCTAAGATCAAATCTGTGTGAATGTATGTTTCATAAATGAGGCCCCTGGTAACTCTATAAACATCTAAGCTGAAACATCTCAGGATGGGACACATTACTTCGGGTCATGAACTGAGAAATCAAAATTCCCTTTATCTTTTGACATATAAGAGGTCATTGTTCCATAAAAAAACATCCTGTAAGTTTCAGAACTCAAAACTTTCTCGTTAGTCTAAAAACAGCTTGAAGCCAATCTGCTAAAATGACAGGTTGTGGAATGTGCCACTTTATGATGTAATAGTGTGGCTAAACACCACTTCCGAAGAAGAAGATCAGCGCCTGCATCTACATCACTGCCTGTTTAGCTCCGGCCACCGATTAGCGCACGTAGGTAAATAACGAGAAATCCCAACATTAGGAAAGAGTGGATTAAGTTTATTTTTAATGAAATTCCAGACCGTGTCAATAACAACTTGGTCCTTTGTTCACCACAGATTACCGTGGATTCGTTTACGAAGCACAATTCGACGTGGGTTTTTTAGAAAGATTAAATGTAAAAGACAATTCTGTGCTGACTATGGATCAGACAGTAATGTTGCACCACACAAGTGTGAGTAACTTTTTATTACGTGGTCACTATTGCTTTGTTTGTTATTATACTGTAGATCATTTGATACACTGAGTATTTACGCGTTTAAATCACAGCAGCATCCATCTATGAAAGATGTAGGTTGTCAAGCATACACAACTGTTAGCCAATCATGGCAGTGTGTGTTAACTTCCAAGTCTACAATCCACGTATTCAAACAGAGCGTTCCGATGAGAGAGGTCCAATCAGGACAGAAAATAGCCTATTACTTGTAAATTATTATGTATTTTGATGTAAAAATCTTAATAACAATTATAAGTGGACCACAGAGAACAGTACAAAATAAAAAACAAAGGCTGCTCGTGACCCCTTTAATAGAAATTTAGATCACTAAGTGCAGATAGTTTAAAACAATTTGGCTGTACTAACTAAAAAAAAGCCTTTTTACATACAAATATCCATAAGTCTATATGTCCTCCCTGTGCATAATTTTCACTTATTGGCCCTCAGGGAGTATGTTAACATGGACAATACAGAAAGTAAGGGGCTCATAAATTTGTGAGGAAGGGTGAAAGTAGGGCTTGTTGGAAGCTGGGTCTTTATGTGAGACAGATAAATCGTGAGCCGGTCCTGTGGTGGGAGAGCTGGGGAACCTTGGGCTGATTGATAGTGCTGGAGGTGAAAGCAGAGAGAGAGGAAGCTGTCCTCTGAGCCGCTGGTGGCTGCCATCTTTCAACCATCTGACATTCAGTTCTCCTACAGGGAGAGCAAGACTGCAGAGCTACTAAGTCTCCATCATCATCTTCTTCACTTCACCCTCTCCGTCTAACCCTCTGTACTCTGCTTGCTCCACCTTAATTCACTGTAATTGTTCCAGATCAGTCATCCAATTTTGTTTTCCACTACCTCATGTTATTCAGTACTTATTTATAAAATTATACTCTAACACAAACCTCCTCAAGTGAATGATTTGTAATGCTCTACATATGGAAACAACTCTGGACATCATACAAATAGTGCTCAGTTTGAGATACTTGGCTCACTATTGACTGAGTTTGACTTTACTGTGTTGTTAAGCTAATGAAACAACACTGTAATAAGCAAAAATATATAGCACACACAAATATTTTGTTAATAAAAATTGAATGGGCGTTTAAAAATTCACTCATTTTCTCCAAGCATTGAATACAGAAAATGTAATTATATGCCCTTTTTGCATTACTTTCAATGTGAACTGGCACTTATATATATATATATATATATATATATATATATATATAGTGAACTATATACATATAGTAATTATATGCCCTTTTTGCATTACTTTCAATGTGAACTGGCACTAAAGCACATTCAATTTTCTCTGAAACAGATGTGGCAACATTTTATTACATTGGTTTGCTCTACATATTGCATCAGTTTAGAAATACAAATTCTACTGAGTTGCAAAAAGGTTAATGATATATTGCATTTTAAAATATTGTACCAAGTGTTAACAAAAACACTTTTTTTGTGGTTGCACATTTACTGAAGCAACCACACCATTTTAGCTTGTTTTGTCAAGTTCTTTAAATCACACGAACACACACACACACACACACACACACACACACACACACAAAGTTTTGTCAGGTAACTTTGAATGAGCTTTTTATATAGTAACATTTAAATGATCTGACATTATTTTACACTGAAACAATTATTACACCAAAAAAGATTTTTTAAATCTTAGATCTGGTATTACTAGTCCCTTACAGGTTTTAAGAGTCTACTTTGTCAGATGACAATCGATAATATAAGGGCAAAAAAAACTAAATAAATAAATAATTCCTTCATTTGTGAAGGAAATGACCCTTAATATTGGAGCAGAAAGCAACAGATGTAGTTCTCAATTTAGTTCTTAGCATTCTATTAATGGGTCAAAGACACTCATAACCCACCCACACTCGTTACTTAAAAAAAGACAAGATACTCCTGGTTCTTCATAGATGAAAAGACATTTAGGTTTATAAATTAATGCCATTTCAGATTCACATTTATTTTTAGTACACAGACTAAAAGCTATAAGACTAATTATTGAGAAATGGCTAATAACCTTAGTCACATCAATATAGAATACTTCTCTTCTCTTCTCTTCTCTTCTCTTCTCTTCTCTTCTCTTCTCTTCTCTTCTCTTCTCTTCTCTTCTCTTCTCTTCGCAGTGTGACATCACATGCTGAAGTTCACACAGTGCTGTAGTGGATTGTACCTCCTCAGTAATGCGCTGCAAGTCAACTAGATAATTGAAAAACATGAGATTACACATTCAATACCTAGGGATAACAATCCACAGACACAGTGTATAACAGACATCCCAGTCAGTCTTGTGTTGATGGTTGGCGTGAAGCTACAAAACAAAAAGTATATAATATCTTTCACACAGAGCATTCTGGGATGGAAATTGATTGGTCACATTGTAAGAAAACAAAGCTGTGGGGGGGAAATAGCTTCAACATCTCTCCAACAACCCTGCCTGTCTTCCCCTTTCTGTGATGGTCTCATTCACTAGCTCTTTTCCCACACTGTCTATGTCTCCCACAGCCTGTTCTCTTACATTCTCCTTCATCAAAACCAATCTATCTCCCTCTTGGTCTCTCTCAGAGAATCCAAATCAATGCATTCAGCATTCCTTCTCTATAACCTTCATATAGAATTGGTATTTCAGTCACAAGTAACCTCACAGATGTAGCTCTCTCCCAAGCCTCTCCGGGCCTCTGTGTGGTCGAGCGCTGAAGCTCCGAGGCTTATCCAGTCAACTGTAGGGGCATCGCTCTACTTTCCACATTCATTTTGTTTTACTCGTGATTTCGGTGAGATGAGGAAGAGCAGAAGGACATGACACTTTTGCAGACTTTAACTTGTTTTAACATTAGTGGGCTGAAAAGCAGGGGTGAGAAACAATGTGCTCGCCAAGGGAAAGTCTAACAGCATCCCTCCGTTGCGCTCGTTTAGCGTTTACACTCCAGGTCTCTTTATTCTGCTGACTCTTGCCTTCCTCTGCTCTGTCAATGCAAGTACGGGCCAGAAAGGGGGTCAGGGTGTGCTGATACCACTGGCTGATCAAAGTCCAGGATAACAGAAAGAAAATGTGAGGGGACAGAATGAAAGATAGTAAGAGCAAGAGAGTGATGTGAATGCTCTTATCCTGCTTAATGTTACTTCCACAGCAAAGTACACATGGAAAATGGCGAGGCTTTCTTACTCATGCATTTAGGTGTGTTCACATGATATTTACCTGAACATTTCTTTGTTCTTTTCTGCTGGAGTGCATATATAACAACCCTTGTCCACCAACAGGGTGCCAGTATCTAGAAACATTCTGCACATTTCCATTGAGGAAATGGCAGTTCTGGGTCAGACAAATTGGCTTCACACGCACCCTGAAAAACCTGCTGGTCTCAAACCAAAAAACTGCTAGCAGCAGAGTGGGTGTTATAATGTCCTTTCCACATAAACTTTTAAACAACTCAAAACAGAAAATTTTTTTTTTCTTCTATTGGCCTAAAAGAAATGTGATTTTTTTTTACAATTATTAAAACAGTTCTAATATTTCCAAGAGTCTAACAGTTTACTTCACTTGTTTGTGTTTCCATGTTTCCAGACAGACTGTCAATATGTGTGTTAGTGATTGGGATTTTTCAGTTACTATTTCTGTCATTTACATTGATATGCAAGTGTCAACAAGTGATTATATTTGTGGATGATTCAACAGATTTGTCCAACACTTATTCATTAAGTGTGCATTTACACAAAATCATTTCAACTGAAAAATGAAAACTTTATGCATTTTGGACATTAATTTACAAGTCAACAGCATATTAGGGGCCTTTAAATGCAAACTTTAAAAATGGGTTTCAGCGTGCAAGTTTTTGAAATATGATACCATTCAAGTCTCCGTACAAACTACAAAAATGCTAATTTGTGAAAACGGTGACATCATGCACATGCATATTTCATGTTCCTGTAGTGTTTCATTACAAAGTGACATTGCCAACTACTGAACTGGCATGCATAAGACAGTGCTTTAAGTCATTTTCACGAACCTACCTGTATATGAATGGTTTTGACAACATTATTGTCTATAAGGGAAAAATGCAAAAAGGAAAAACTTTTCGATTTTTAGTACATCATTGTCTTTAAACATACCCTTAGCAACATAACAAGTGGCTGGCTTTATAAGTGAGTCATTTAATTATTCATTTAACCAATTTGTTAAAAAAAAAATATTGATTAATAAAAGAAGGAAACGCCACTACTGTATGTTGCCTGAAGATGAAACATTACTTCTGATGTGGTTTCTTTGGAACTATTTTTGCTGGCATAGAAAATAACCAATAGCTGGCAATATTGTGTCTAAAATGTTAAGTTACACAATATTATACTATATATTAAACTTTAATTCTGAGAGATTCTGAAAGGTTCTCTGGCCAAGAAGTAGGCCTGGAATGAGGAGTAGCACCATTTTGGTGTAAAAGGAATAACAGAGGAGTCATTGCAGCCATTGGTCTAGGAACAGTGCTCAAGAGAAGCATTTTAAAAGTTAAAATTATGGAATATGTTTGACAGAGTTTTTATTTCATTGTAATTTGTTCTCATGGTACATTTTAAAACATGGCATTTAGTGCTTAAAATATCATTTGGGAGTATGACAGCTTTTGCAGGTATGTTCAGTATAATCTACTGTCAGTTGGAAGAAGGCTAAAAGAAAAGAATTTGGCCAATCTGAGACAAAACAGCTCTAAAAGCAGCTCTCTGTTATAATTTAACATCCATTTAGTGTAGTTATGAAAGTGATAATTGTCTAGAGTGCATTCTTTGATGATGTATTATTTTTGAAACACTCTCCATGTCGCCACTCCAGATAAGCAGATAATTATGTGAATGTTTTTGGGACAAAGATTTATTTGAAGCCGATAGTACAAAGTCAAAGTCATTTGACGTTTCAAATCATTAGCATTAAAAGCATTTAAGGTGCAATGAATGTTTGCTCACTAGGGGAAAAACACAGCATAATATTCTCATGAAGATCCCTAACCTTTTTGTCAGTAGACTTCCACTGAAGGAAGTTTGAGGGGTCTATCTGGTGCTCAGAATGACTGGAATGAGCTATTTCTCTCATGTACTTTATACAACATGAATGCAAATTAAATTAAAAAATGAAAACAAATTAATATGAAAAATATGCAACTTTTGAACAGATTTGTTATAGTCTTTTTGCATATGCCAAAGATGCAGTGAAAATTTGAAGGGCTGAGTCAGATTTAAACTTAGGTCTCCTGTATACACCTTTATATAAGTATACTTTTGCAAAACACTGTTTTTGAGAAGGGCGGTGTTACATGAAACAACAAACGATAAGCATCTCTGACTGAAGTAAACATACTTTACAACATTCTGCATTATCGGGTGCCCTTTTACTGTGGCACTCTTTCATTTATATTTAACATTTTATATAATTAATACATTTATATTGATTTAATATTAAAACTTTTTTTTTTTTTTTTACTTTTTACTAAATATAATGAAAATATTTTTTCTGACATACCACAAGAACTAAAGAAATAATCAAAAAAAAATTAATGGAATAAAGTAATATCATCAAATGTTAAGAACTGTGTTGCATTAACAAATTATTGTGAACTAAACTTTTTTTTTTTGTATGATTGCCACAGCCAACATTATTCTAATATATTCAGCACATTTGAACCAACTAACTTTTATTCTTAGCACCTTTCACCAGCTGAAACAGTGACAGCACATGAGCAGATGGGATGCATGTGTCCATTTTATCATCTTTTATTAGCTGAAAATCAAAAGATCACAGAAACAGCTTCATTATAAAATTCTCCATTTGACATCAGTGAGCATAAATGACCCGAGGTTTAGACGTCACAGGCATTTTTGCAGTTCAAGGCAACAGCATTTGAGAGAAAAACGCAAGCAAATAATCCTTAGTATCCTTCCCAGTGGACATGCAAAGCAGACATACTCTTGTGGCATAAAAATAATATAATCAAAACAAACAACCAGTGAAATGAGCTAAATGGAATTTTGTTGGCAAAGAGACAAATCAATTTGTCTTTTGTTTTTTGTTTTTCTGTTCACTTTTTTTGTTGTTGTTTTCTTTTTTTTCATCCTAACTACATATTGAATGTCAGCATGAAAAATAAGTATTTTCATTCTCCTCTAATCATATATTCTCCGGGTGTTGTGGGGCTATTTCACAAACACAGGCAGCAGATTGTCTCAAGTCATTTTGGAAGGAAGCTGAAGCAGGTAGCTCAGGATTAAATCCCTCTGAAGAGGCCCTCATAAATATTCATGCCCTACATTCCTTCTCTCTAACGCGCTTTGACAGAGACGCTTATTAAATTCTCATATACTTTAAAACCACAGTGACATTCAACCAGCCAAAGCTCCCAATAACCTTGTTAGCTTATGTAAATAACAAGCCAGTGAGCACATCTTTAAACAAACCTCTCAGAACACACACCACGTTCCTCTGGCACAGATTAGCTGCTCACTCAACTTTCCCAGGACAAACAGATGAGAAAAATGGACCAAAATGATTTTTGTCTTCAGTGGGAAGTTACATACACTGTACTAAAAATCCAAACCTCCGAGAAAGTTGCTAAAAGACAAAAAATGAGCAGACACATGGAGAAAAGGTAAAAATAGAATCTAAATGTGGGGATTGGTGTAGTTTTATATTTTATACACTCGTAATAAGGCTTACCAGAACATTTGCATTTCAATACCATTTCAAATGTGCAAAACACTGTTTTTGAGAAGGGCAGTGTTACATGAAACAACAAACGATAAGTATCTCTGATTGAAGTAAACATACTTTACAACAGTCTGCATTATCTAGTGCCCTTTTTCTGTGGCACGAATAAGTGAATTGAAACTGTGACCTGTACCCTTTCTTTTCCAAGTCTTCCAGGCTTCGCTAACAAATTAAACGCATGACACATACCTCCCATAAACGGCACTGAAAGCATTTTAGGGGATTTCCCAAATTCATGAGCTGTCATTCACTTACACATACCTGGTGGGTGCACACAGGGTAACTAGCGGCAGACTAATCAAACAAGAGTTATGCTGGGGAATAGCAGTTGGGCTTGCAGGTTCTTTGTTGGCAGGTGTCCTCAGAGCAGCCTGATCTTAATTAAACCAGAGTGACTCCTCAGCCTGCCCTAGTGTACAGATGGTCTCTTTCTGTCCTGAGATTTCAAAAGGCCCTTATCAGGACCTGAACACAAAAGCTGAAGTCCTCAAATTTCTGTACCTGCACAGTGTTGACAAGCATGTTAACAAGTTTGAGCTTTTTATTATAGATTCTTTTTCTAGATTAAAACTTGACTGAAAGTTTGAACACACATGAATAAATGTTACTTACAGTATGCAGAAGACCATAACATTTCCAATGGCTGGTACTTGTCTCATCTCCACAAAAGAAAAATAGTGTAGAATTCTGCCCAAAAGTGGGTAGAAAGGAGAATTTTTGTGTGTGGGATGTACTGGTCCTGTTTGCAAGGATCATAGCTCTGGAAATTAATTATGATATGTTTATTGTGCTGAAAATAAAAATACAACAGGATTATTACCTAATCTTATTGGGGTTATTTTGACTCTCTTTATGCATCCCTCTAGGTTTTCTCAGGTCATTTCAGGGTTATGCATGGCAATATATTCTATAGCACTCCACAACAATATATAAACATTGGGTTGATAAATATAATAATTTAATCCATGAATGACAAAAAGTATAAAAATATATACCATACAATTCTATGTGTACATGTGTTCTGAAGCCATACAAAAACTTTTATGCGAAGAGAAAGAGAAATGTAAGACATTATTCCACAGAAAATCATCCTTTCATGTTTTTTTAAGTCCCTTATGCCTACCAAAGCTGCATTTTTTTTATCAAAAATACAGTAAAAACCATAATTTAGAAATATCATTACAATTCAAAATGCATTTATGTTGTATTTCGTTCAGATATTGTCAGACTATGCTGCCGGAAGGAACACGGAGCCATAGATAATCAAAAGACTTTTTATTAATCCAACACTGGGGTAAATCCAACATGGAGAACAGGAGGAAGACACACGTATGTAACTGGTAGACCCGACAAAACTGAACTGAAAGGACTAGGGTTTTTAAAGGCAGGAATAATTGAGGAAACACAGGTGCACGGAATGACTAAATTAACAGGAAATGGAAAACATGGGGAAGAAACTAGACACACCTGGGATCAAATTAACACAATCAATGGAAGACTAAACTGGGTCACAGGGGCAAAAATAAATATAGATATTTGATTGGCACCGATGAAGATGGCAGCCTCTATGACGTGCTCTGCAGTTGTTTTTGTGTTTTTGTTAGTTTGTCCTGTCTTTAGTTATATTCCTGCAATAAGTTTCACCAGAGACGAATTGCTGGACATTCGGCACAACACATCACCCGACATATTCTCGACTATTCTGATGTTTTGCTGGACATTCTCGTCAGCGGAGCAGCTGTGCTGATCACGCGCTTTAGGACGCACAGAAGGGGGAAGAGAGCCGACGCCCTCGTGAAGCTCAGAAAGCGTGGATTTCGAACGCCGTTGCCTAGCATCCATCTGGCGAACCTCCGCTCTCTACCCAACAAAATGGACAAACTCCTTCTGCTCTCCTGGACACATAAGGATTTCTCGAACTGTGCTGCTCTGTGTTTTACGGAAACTTGGCTAAACGACGCCATTCCAGACAGCGCGCTCCATCTGCTGGGCTTTCAGCTGTTCAGAGCGGACCGCGACATAGAAGCAACGGGGAAATTGCGCGGCGGCAGGACATGCTTTTCCATCAACGAAAGGTGGTGTACAAATGTAACAGTGTTAAAGAAGATGTGCTGTTCAGATCTAGAAACACTTTTCATTAACTGCAAGTGGTTCTATTCGCCCCGGGAGTTTCACTCATTCATTCTTGTGAGTATTTACATCCCACCGCAAGCGCACGTGAGTTCAGCTTTACAGAAACTTGCTGATCAGATCACAGAGACAGAACAACAACACACATACTCTGTTTTAACCATTCTTGGGGACTTTAATAATGCAAATCTCTCCCGTGAACTGCCAAAATACAGACAGCACATCACATGTCCCACCAGAGACAGTAATATATTCGATCACTGTTACACCACAATAAAGGATGCATATCACTCTGTTCCACGAGCAGCTTTGGGGCGCTCTGATCACTGTTTGGTTCATCTTATACCGACCTCAGAGTAGAAACTAAAATCAGCTAAACCTGTATTAAGGACTGTATAAAGATGGACTAATGAAGCAGAGCAGGATTTACAAGCTTGTTTTGACCTCACTGATTGGAGTGTTTTTGAACCTGCTGCAAACAATCTGGATGAGCTCACAGAGACTGTAACATCTTATATCAGTTTCTGTGAAGACATGTGCATTCCTACCAGGACTTATTTAACTTACAACAATGACAAACCATGGTTCACTGCAAAACTCAGCCATCTCTGTCAAGCCAAAGAAGATGCTTACAGGAAGGGTGACAATGTCTTGTATAAACAGGCTAAATACACACTGGAAAAGGAGATGAAAGTGGCAAAGAGGAATTATTCTGAAAAAATAAGGACTCAGTTCACTTCCAGCAACTCAGCATCAGTGTGGAAAAGTCTGAAGGAGATCACCAACTACAAGACACCATCCCCCAGCACTGTGGGGAATCAACAACTGGCAAATGATCTGATTATTCACTCCCTCTACTAACAGATGTAATGTGAAAATGCCATAACCACAAATTGTAAGCTGTTTAAATGTCTGGCTGTTCTCTCTTTAGCACAGCAGAGGGCACAACTGTAGTAAATATTACTCTGATGACATTCAATTATTTTGAATTCACTTCCCACTGCTCTCCTTCCTGTAAACCAATGACTGCACATCTAAAGACCCCTCTGTCAAGCTCCTGAAGTTTGCAGATGACACCACACTCATCGGCCTCATTCAAGACGGTGACGAGTCTGCTTAAAAAACAGGAGGTTAAAAAGCTGGCTGTCTGGTGCAGTCTCAACAATCTGGAGCTCAACACGCTCAAAGCAGTGGAGATGATAGTGGACTTCAGGAGAAACCCCCACATTCACCATCATGAACAGCATTGTGACTGCAGTGGAGTCATTCAAGTCCCTGGGCCCCACTATCTCTCAGGACCTGAAGTGGGACATTCACATTGACTCCTTTGTGAAAAAGGCCCAGCAGAGGTTGTATTTCCTTCACCAGCTGTGGAAGTTCAACCTGCCACAGGAGCTGCTGAAACAGTTCTACTCCGCCATCATTGAATCCATCCTCTGCACTTCAGTATCTGTCTGGTTCAGCTCAGCTACCGAATCTGACTTCAGAAGACTACAGATTGGTTCAATTCATTGGTACAACCCTCTCTTCTATTCAAGAACTGTACTCATCCAGAGTGAGAAAAAGGGCTGACAAAATCACTCTGGACCCCTCACATTCAGCACACTTCCTCTTTGAACTGTTGCCATATGGTCGACGCTACAGGGCCCTGAGCACCAGAATGGCCAGACACAGGAACAGTTTCTTCCTTCAGGCAATCCATCTCATGAACACTTGACAATAACTGTGGAACACACAACACTATTTATACACTCATACACTTTTTATCTAACACACATACTTAGTCTACATTTCAATTTGTACATAATATACCTGTACATACAAAACTGTCTATTGTAATATACCTACACATACAATTGTCAATTTGTATATTGTTATTCCTTACTTACTTGTTCTATTTTTTTATTATTATTTTATTATCTGTGTTTTTGTTCTGTCGCTGTCATTCTGTTGCACTGCGGAGCTTCTATCATGAAAACAAATTCCTCGTATGTGTAAACATACCTGGCAATAAAGCTCATTCTGATTCTGATTCTGATTCTGAAAACACAGACAAGTCCATAATACTGACATAATGCCCCCTCCCAAAAGGTGCGTCCACGCACCATAGTAACAACAGAGGGAGACGTGGGTGGGAACTTGGGAGAAGGTTCTGGCGGAGGATGGACCCCCCGGGAGGGGGCCAGCAGACAGAGACCACGGAGGGAGGAGCCAGGGAGTAGACGATGGAAGGAGGAGCCCAGCAGGACCCAGGCCACAGCCATAACAGTGGCCCAAGGTTGAGCCGACGGTGGGAGGAGCCATGGAGGAGGAATGACCGCAGACTCCAGGGGGCCGACCAACGGAGGTTGAGCAGGTGGAGGAGGAGCCCAAGAGCCAACAAGCCAGGATGATGCCGAGGATCCGGGGGCGATGGTGAGTTGATGCCCAAACAAAGCGGAGTCAGAGGGACGAGGGAGCCCGGTGGAGCTGAGAGATCGATGGTTGAAGGTGGAGGCGAGGGAGCTAGGAGCCAAGGTGGAGCCACTGGGACTATGGGCCGAGGCGGAGTCTGGGTCTCTGAGGCTGGAGGCGAGGGTGAGGGAGACTCAGACCACGGCGACGCTGGAGAATGGCAGTCCCGCGGGGCTCACACCATATAGATGGTGGGCTGAGGGCAAGCAGAGGGGCTCCCAGACTACAGCGGTGGAGCGCTCACACCGTCCGCGGCTCTCTCCCTTGTGGTGGACAATGTAGCCGGCTCTCGCACCTGGTCTGACGGGTTGGGCTCTGGCTCGCGGATCGCAGCGGGATTGCAAAATTCGCTCGGGGACCGTCCTCAGACGACAGTGCTCTACGTGCGATGTAGTTGGTAAGGCTTGCCATGACCCAGAACAGTCTGGTGTTTTCCCCAAGCGATTTCTCCCCCTGCTCCAGCAGGAGGAGGAGGTATTCCGGGCGAAGGAAAGAAAAAAACTGAGGAAAAACTGGAAAATGTCACGCAATAAACTCTTGTTCGGTCGGGTCTTCTGTCACACTACGCTGCCGGAAGGAACCCAGAGCCGTAGATAATCGAAAGAGTCTTTATTAAGCCAACAAAGGGGTTAATACAACATGGAGAACAGGAGGAAGACGCACGTACGTAACTAGTAGACTCGACAAAACTGAACTGAAAGGACTAGGGTTTTTAAAGGCAGGATTTATTGGGGAAACACAGGTGCACGGAATGACTAAATTAACGGGGACATTGAACACATGGGGAAGAAACTAGACACACCTGGGAACAAATTAACACAATCAGTGGAAGACTAAACTGGGTCACAGGGGCAAAAACAAACAGACAAGTCCATAATCCTGACAGATATAAACAATAACAGAGAGTAACACAGGATGGGGCAATCATTTTTTCACAGCACTATATTTAATTGTTGAAGAACTTTACAAAAAACATGCATTTTCATTAGTGTATTTGTGCATCAATAGCTGAACATGTTTTACAATCAGTAGAGAACAGACCTATAGTTTTGGTGTTAATATTTACTTTTAATAAATGCATTACAAGAAAAAAATGCACTGCTTCATTTTGCGGTAGAATTGTTTAACTGTGTGGTTAAGATAAGCATGTGTTTAGATTTGGTCCACTAGTACGCGTTTGGTCTCGTACTCTATCGCATACATTGTCAGTGTCGTGCGCTTGCTTAGACCTTTGTTGTGATAAACAGTAAAGTGTGTTCAGCTGAATTCAATTTCCGTTTTGTCTGACGGGTATACAAAAAAGGTTAGTAAACCGCGGCAGCGGTCGCGGCAGCCCTCCTGTTAAGCCCTCCTCGTGTGAAGACTGAAGAGTGTAAAGACCATCGACTCTACCGTGCGACTCCATCGGGCAGGGACACCGGCAAGGGATATAAGTATTGTTTTGATTAATCCTTTTTTTACTTCTACTTGTTTCACTTCTATTTCAGTTTTTATAATACAGTTATTACTATGTGTTTCCAGATCCCTACTATCATTACCACTCGCAAACCACGCATCACACAATGTAGGCAGCGCAATCCTAACAACCTGCACACTCTGCCTATATCTTTTTCTATTGGTCTCTGGAATTGCCAGTCTGCTGTAAACAAAGCGATTTCATCACTTCTATTATTAGTCATTCAAAGCTTAATCTCATGGCCCTGACAGAGACCTGGATCAAACCAGAGGACACTGCTACACCTGCAGCACTCTCCAATAATTTCTCATTTTCCCACTCCCCCTGACTGGAAGAGGTGGAGGTACTGGTCTGCTCATCTCTAATGATTGGAAATTTAATCCTTTACCATCTTTGGGTATCAACAGCTCCTTTGAATCTCATTCAGTTACTGTTACCTACCCTCTTAAAATACATTTTGTAGTTGTCTATCAACCCCCAGGACCACTAGGTAACTTTTTGGATGAATTAGATATGCTGCTCTCAACCTTTCCTGAGGATGGTACTACCCTAGTTATGCTTGGAGATTTCAACATCCACCTAGATAAACCTCTATCTGCTGACTTCCACACTTTGCTTGCCTCTTTTGATCTCAACCGAGTGTCAACTACTGCAACTCACAAATCAGGCAACCAACTGGACCTTATTTACACACGACACTGCTCCACTGATCATATACTGGTTACTCCACTGCACACCTCAGATCACTTCCTCCTCATTCTTAACCTCAACATGGTTCCTGACACATCACTTACCCCTCCACATGTCATCTTTCGACGTAACCTACGCTCACTCTCACCCTCCCGGCTATCTGCAATGGTTTCATCTTCGCTTCCTTCCCCTAAACTGTTAGCATCTTTTCATACTAACAGTGCTACTGATACTTTCTGCTCCACTCTTACATCTTGTTTAGACACTGTTTGCCCCTTGCCTTCCAGGCCAGCCCGTACCACCCCTTCAGCCCCTTGATTATCTGATGTTCTACTCGAACATCGTTCTAAGCTTAGAGCTGCTGAAAGGGTGTGGTGCAAATCCAAAAATACTACTGACCTTAATGTGTATCAGTCACTCCTCTCTTCCTTTTCTGCTTATGTCTCCACTGCTAAACGGACATACTACCATAACAAAATTAACAATTCGTCTAACTCTCGCATGCTTTTTAAAACATTTTCCTCGTTCCTTTGTCCTCCTCCTCCCCCTCCTACTTCATCTCTAATAGCTGATGACTTTGCCACGTTTTTCATTAATAAAATTAAAAACATCAGTGCACAATTTTCCACACCACAATCCATCAAGAACATCTCACCAGCAAACATACACTCATTCACATCCTTCTCTTCACTCTCTGAGGCAGAAGTCTCCAAACTCATTCTTTCTAATCATCCTACTACTTGTCCGCTTGATCCTATTATATCTCATCTCCTTCAAGCCATTTCTCCTGCAGTTGTACCTGCACTCACTCACATCATTAGTCAAGTCAAGTAAAGTCATAATTTAGACAGGCTCGTATAACTCCACTACTTAAGAAACCCACCCTCAACCCATCTCTTTTAGAGAACTACAGACCAGTTTCCCTTCTTCCTTCCATTGCAAAAACACTTGAACGGGCTGTATTCAACCAAGTCTCTACCTTTCTCACACAGAACAACCTCCTTGACAGCAACCAATCTGGCTTCAGAAGTAGACATTCAACTGAGACTGCCTTGCTCTCAGTTGTTGAAGCCCTAAGACTGGCAAGAGTGGAATCCAAATCTTCAATACTTATCTTTCTTGATCTATCTGCTGCTTTTGACACGGTTAACCACCAGATCCTCCTGTCAACCCTACTGACAAAGGGCATCTCAGGAACCGCACTCCAGTGGTTTGAGTCTTACCTATCAGATAGGTCCTTCAAAGTATCTTGGAGAGGTGAGGTGTCCAAGTCGCAACATCTAACCTACTGGGGTGCCTCAGGGCTCAGTTCTTGGACCACTTCTCTTCTCTGTCTACATGGCATCATTAGGTTCTGTCATTCAGAAACATGGCTTTTCATACCATTGCTATGCTGATGACACTCAACTCTACCTCTCATTCCATCTTCAAGAATCGGCTTAAAACACATCTCTTCCATCTTTATTTGACCCTCTAACTTTTGCACTCACTATTCTAATTCTATTTAAAAAAAAAATCTAACTACCTTTCTAATCTTTTTGTATTCTATTTTCTTTTCATTTATTATACAATTATAAAAAAAGACCTCTGACACTAGCTTGCTCTATTCTTTTTCTATTATATCTGTTTTCTTTTTATTTATTATATTATTTAAAAGCCCTTGCTACGTATACTGCGTTTAGGCTAACTGAGACTTGTTATAGCACTTATATATCATTGCTCTTTTGTTGTTTTTGATTGCTTCCATTGTCCTCATTTGTAAGTCGCTTTGGATAAAAGCGTCTGCTAAATGACTAAATGTAAATGTAATGTAAATGTTTAGATGGCTGTGTTAATTGTTTTGAGAGCAATTACATTACTTTAAAGAAAAGTGTCAAACCCATTGAGAAACTGTAATGCATCCTTGCTGAATAAAAGTATTTATTTTTATTTTTTAAATGAATTGTAGACAGACAGACAGACAGACAGACAGACAGATAGATAGATAGATAGATAGATAGATAGATAGATAGATAGTGTACATTCCAGGGAATAATATCATACATACAGTAGTTCAGTCTGTTCCTCAGGCTTTTTGAAAAGAGTTAATAAGGATTGTTGTTTTGCATATGGAGAAAAGTAGATTGACGTGTCCTTATTGAGAGTGTGTTGCTCTGAGTTCTGTGGTGGCTGAGAAATCTTTCAAATATGAAGTGTTTTCCTGTAGACACTGATCTCCTTTTGAAACAGTATCAGTGTGGCTGATCTCTCTGAGTCCCTCTTACAAATGAGATGCTAATTTCCTCCCGTTTGACTAAATTGCTTACAATTAGAATGCTCAATTTTATATCCTCCCAATCTCATCTGCAAAAGTGGAACATTAGAATCGCCTCGAAACTTTCAAAAAGGTCAAATACATCTAGGCTTTTAATTTAGGCAGAATCCCTTAATCACGCGTTGCTCTCTCATCCTACCTTTGTGCATCCATCGCTTATCCACTTCTCATCTTTCCCTTTCCTCTCATCCTTTTACCTTCCCTCTTTCATGTCCCTCATAAATCCTGTCCCAGGGGATAAACTTGTGACGAACACTTAGAGCTCTAAATAAAACCCCTCTTATTATGCCAGCAGCCATTTGTGAATCGTAATAACATGATAACAAAAGCATAATTACACAGTAATGAAGGGAGAATGACTGCCAGAGGCAGACCTGTCTTCTGATTTTGACCTGTCGGTACACCAGGCATGAATAAATATATACAGATCCAAAACAAGGTATTGATCAGACATGACTAAAGCATTTATTGATGAAATCAAATATAGTAATACTTAATTTATGAAGCTTAAATGACACTAAATAACCTCAATGACAAGTGCAAATAATTATTTTAGACTTTCCCCTTACATCTTCAAACCCTCACACATAATTTTGAGTAAATTTTAATTGTAGAAAATTTCAGCATAATGAGGCCATGCTAACCAGCAAAACCTTGAACGTTTGTTAAAGGGATAGTTCACCCAAAAATGACAATTTGATGTTTATCTGTTTACCCCCAGGGCATCCAAGATGTAGATGACTTTTGTTTCTTCAGCAGAACACAAACAGAGATTTTTAACTCAAACCGTTGCAGTTTGTCAGTCCTATGATGTCAGTGTATGGGAATCACGGCTTTGAGAGTCATAAAACATACACAAACAAAACCAAATTAAACCCTGCACCTCATGACGACATATTGATGTGTAAAGACACAAAACATTCGGTCTGTGCAAGAAACTGAACAATATTTATATAGTTTTTTACTTCTGATTTTCACTGCAGTGTCTGAACTTTCCTGACACCTCCTGAGCACTTTCGCGTCTTCTTCTTGCTTGCTTTATGGCGGATAAACAGCAGATAAACATCACATTTTCATTTTTGGGTGAACTATCCTTTTAACACCCAATGAGCACATATTACCATCAAGCTTTAAACATGCAAATGGTCTTTTATATTATAAGCTATATGTATCAGTGCTTGTTATTATGCCCTCTACTCAATCCAGGTCACCTCACAACTGAATGTTATTTTTTGGTGAAGAATCAAAGGTAATATTTGAATGTTTTAATATTATAAACTTATTTTATATTTACAAATATACTAATACTAATATTAATATTTACATAAAAGTTAACAGTTTTATTGATTTCATACAACTGTTTCATTGCGATTCCTTGCTATTATGATATGTTGTCACAGGAATGCTAAATAAACTTTTTTTCCTCTGGGCGATAACAGTGGACATATTCAGTTGCTTTACAGAACAAAGAATTTAAGGTATGTCTATACACAAATTGAAATAAACTTACACTGACAAATATACACTAAAGTAAAAAAAAACCGTCTCAGTTATCTACTGTACATAACCCTCATTCCCTGATGTAGGGAACAGAGACAATATGTCGTGACGACATTAGGGGTCTTACTTGGGAGCCCCAATCACCTCTGAGTTTAAGAGAAAATGGCCAATGGGAATTGTACATTAGAGTAGATTTCACATGCTAAGCTACTCCTATGTACATAATGGTATATAAGGTGGCGGTGTGCATCCACTGATTTAGGTTTATGCTGAGGAGCCGAGACCATACCCAGCATTCAGCGAGTGGTTCAGTGTTGTGGCAAGGGGACATAACTTCTCCGTACCCTCCAACAGGGAACGAAGGTTACGTACAAAACCGAGACATACATCAGAGAACAAGGGTTACGTACATAACCAAGACATTGCCTATCTGTCAGTCACTACGAGTTATGTCGTGATGACATTAAAGGTCCCTATTGAAAGCGTCACATCCCCTGAACACAACTTGTGGCATTGCAATGCTGACTAGCTGTGGCGTGTCCAGGCAAATGTAAATGCAGAAGTCATAACCTTCCCAACTCCCCAAAGCAAATTCACTGACCTTGGTGCCAAGATGGCCCAGTGGTGAGTACATCGTTGTGGGAGAAGGCCATGCTGCTGTTCCGTCCACACAATTATAACTTCTGGAAAAAAAAAAAGATAGCTTCAGATTTTTTTTTTTCAGCAAGGCTAGATGGAAACGTGCCTAGGTCCAAGGGACAAGGCCATATCCAGGCTGGGGTCTCAGGATAATGTGAGAGCAGGCACTCATTAGACTAGGCTTACCGAAAATGTTTGCAGGTCCCTGACCCTCTTGATGGAGTTGAGCGCAATCAGAAACGCTGTCTTTAGAGACAGGATCTTAAGCTCGACTGACTCCAACAGCTCAAAGGGATCCCTCTGAAGTCCCGCCAGGACAACAGAGAGATCCCAGGAGGGCATGAGGAGTGGCCTAGGAGGGTTTAACCGCCAAGAACCCTTCAGAAACCTGATGATCAGGCCGTGCTTTCAGGGACAGGCCGACCACTGCATCATGATGTGCTGTGATAGCAGCAACATACACTTTCAAGGTTGAGGGTGACAGATTTCTCTCCAACCTTCCTTGCTGGAAAGAAAGCACAATTCCGATCAGGCATCTTCAGGGGTCTTCTCGGCGAGAACAACACCAGTCAGCGAACAGACTTCACTACAAGGTATTACCTCACCTTGAGTGATAGCTCTGGCTTGAGTGATAGTTTCTACCACCGCTAATGGCAAATCTCTTATATCACTTAAATCTGTCACGTTCCATCCAAGACGCGCTCTTGGACCACCAAGGTGGACATCGCCTGCCTGAGGGACTGCGCTGTGACTTTAGTTGCCCAGGGGGATGAGATCCTGTGCTGCAGAGGAACCAGGATGGGTAGTGACAGAGGGTTCTCCTCCTTTCCTCAGAAAGGAAAGACGCAATTGCAGCGTTACCATGGTCATGCGCTCGCAGTACGGGCATGAACTATCCATGAAAGTGCTTTCAGCGTGCTCTATGCCCAGACATAGAAGGCAGGGATTGTGGTCATCAGCAGGGGACAGGAAATGACCAAAAGCATGAGGACATGGGCGTAACGGCATCTTGAACAGGCCGTCTGCGATTTGTTCTTTAGGAAAACTGCTCTTTTAGTGCTGAAGCACCATAGGGAATCACGCTGTAGAGAGGATGACACCACTGAATGCGCCCTCACGCCAACACCGAAGAGCTAATCCACAATGGCTTTGGGTAGTGTAAACATACACCCACTCTGCTCCGAAGCAAAAATCTGAAAAAGTGGATGCACACCGCCACATTATATACCCGAATGTATGGGGAGTGGCTTAACATGTAAAATCCACCCGCCAGTTTCCATTGGCCGTTTCTCTTAAACTCAGAGGTGATTGGGGCTCCCAAGTAAGACCTCTAATGACTGATAGGGAACTACACCAATTCTCCCCTATTTGTCAATAGAGGTCTTTATACTGTGTTTTGTCCTGAGTTGTGTATCCTTGTGTATTTTTCCATAATGGTACTTTCCTACATTTAGTGTTGTAACTTTTCTACTTTAGACTTTTTATCAAATCTGTATGACAGAGTATTTTATTATTCCAGGACGTCTGTGTTTGGCTTGATATTATGTGTGTTAGTTACGTTAGCTGCTTGTGTGAATTGTGAGCATGTGTGTGTCTGAGTGTGTGCTGCCATGTGTGTCACGTCAAGGCTGCAGTTATTCGCTAAAGCCGGTCTGACCGGCAAGAAAAAGATGAGCTAATCAGTCATCTGTCGCACTGTGCAGCAGGGAACAGAGCAAGCACCTCATGCCAGAAAAACAGATCAGGAACAGGCCCAAGAGCACCATCTTTTTCATCAGTCCCAGAGAAAAAACCCTATAGACATATGTTTTGCCTTTTATCTGCTACTAGAATTAGCTAAAGGAATTAAAACAATACAGGACTAAAGTGCTTCTTCCTTTAGCAGTGAATGAAAACTCCAGTGTGATCGTATATATTACATTAAGACCTGCACACAGCGGATATTACTTGATTTATAATACAACTTGGGATTGCCTTTCATTGTACTCCTTTAATGATATGTATGTGAACTATAATTTTTTTGGCAGGTGCTCTTTGAAGGGAAAACATATGTTGTGTGCTTGCAAAAATAAAACAGTCAAAAAATTGTACACATGTTTCCTTGGAAACCACCATCTCACTAAGTCTATTTTTCGTTCCCTCAATCCTTTTATGAAAGAGCTTAAAGTTTGTGGGTGAAAATGAAAAACTGAATTTACTTTCCAAACCTTGAAGATAACGTGAGAGACATTCAATCTCTCCGAAGAGCAGCATTAGGTAGTGTTTGAATAATATACTGAATTAATTGCATTCGAATAACTATTTTTTAAGAAGAGTGTCAAAATAAAACCACGGAGTGTTACGGATTACCCTGGATGAACAATGTGTTTAATATTGATGAACAAAAGTTATTGCACTATGTAATTTATTCTTTTTTATGATAAAGATTGTTTACACAAGTTCAGATATGCCATTCAAACCTCTTATTATTTTTTTCTTTCATAAAATATTAATTATAATGCAATAGATTTGTGTGAAAACAGGCAAAAAGCTCTCAAATCGCCACCTTGGAATTAGAAAGTTCCATCTGCATTCTAAGGCGGTTTTGAGATATAGAGCTTCAAAGATTTTTATTCCACATAACAAAATTGAAATGGGAAACATGTCTCTTTCATACATGAAAAGCAATAATTTTTAAGAAACACATACAGTGAACTTATAATTTGTTATAAAATATAAAATGAATGTTGCAACAAGTGAAGTGAAGCGAAGTGACGTGACATACGGCCAAGTATAGTGACCCATACTCAGAATTCGTGCTCTGCATTTAACCCATCGAAGTGCACACACACAGCAGTGAACACACACCCGGAGCAGTGGGCAGCCATTTATGCTGCTGCGCCCGGGGAGCAGTTGGGGGTTCGGTGCCTTGCTCAAGGGCACCTCAGTCGTGGTATTGCCGGCCCAAGACTTGAACCCACAACCTTAGGACTGACCAGGACTTTTATTTCATAATACATCTTTATGTACTTTATTCCACAGAAAGTGGGAAAGGTAAAATGACTTTCTCCCTAGAGATGAGTATGGCCCAGATAACATGATGTTTAGGCTTATTGTTGTAATTAAGATCCCATTGATTAAACTGTTGACTAGGCCAGTGGTTCCCAAACCTGTCCTGGAGGCCCCCCTGCCCTGCACATTTTGTATGTCTCCCTTATCTAACACACCTGATTCCACTCATCAGCTCATTAGTAGAGACTGCAAGAACTAAATTGGGTGTGTCTCTGATTAGGGAGACATACAAAATGTGCAGGGCAGGGGGTTTGTTTCACAAAGTTGAACCATTAAATGACTAGGCTATTTGACCTTTAAGGCTTAATATTGTACAATTTAAGACATTTTAAGACTTTAAACCGCAAGAAAACAGATAATGCTTAGACAAAGTTGTTTCACAAAGTTGAACCATTAAATGCAATCATTACATATTCCGGTCTTTAGCGACACAGACCAATATATCTAACATGGATGGCTGCAATAGCGTCAAACTCTCCTTATTTTAATATCAATTACAAAAGAATAAAATAAAACATATTTAGCCTTTTTAAACTTGGAAGGGTTCAATCTGAGCAGATGATTTTACCATCACTGGTCCTGCCCCAAATGGCACCCTGAACCCTAACAGTCTTCCTCAGAGTCTGCACTTTCATGTCATAATGCTGCTTTCACTGCTGGGTAGAAGTCGGCTGTGTAGCTCGCAGGCTTGTGGGTTCAACAGATGTGTGCATCGAGGGCGCATAGCGGCCACAAAGGGGGCACTCGCGAGCACCCTTCTGAATGCTAAAATGACGAAAGGGACACCCTACAGTCTCATTGACTTAATGGACATGTGCACGCAGTGGCCATTGTAAGTCCTCAAGTCCGAAAGTTCACATGAAATGTGCCATTTGGGACAGGGACACTGTCATTGTCAGAGCGCACTTCACTCTCAAAACTCTCTTTAAAAACTTGATCATAATCAACTTATTAAAAAAAAAACATTTTGATCACTATTGACCATTTTTTGCAGATGATAGTATTTCTTTTATGCCTGCCCTGCGGTAATTATGAGTGAAGTATCACGTCATTATTGTCTATCAGTGATGCGCGGGTCAATGTATAAACAACCCACAACCAACCGACGTTTTCAACTAACCCGTCCGCAACTCGGACCCGAAAAAAAAAGAAAAAGAAAATATTGTACCCGACCCGCTTCCTGACCCGCATTTTTTTAAAGTAGTAAATGCTCATCGTAGCGCAGGGGCGTAGAATTAGGGGAGGATGTTCTTTTGGTGATTGATTCTGAACTGATTCTGTGCTCATGTTATGAGCGCGGTTAAACCGAAGGCTTGAATGAAGGGCAATCTGGCGAAACGTAAGTTTATTTAATAACAAATAAATCGCAATGGATTATGTATTGTAAGCGTTCCTGGTTTCTGCGCTGATGACACCTAATTTATTTACTTTATATCTTCAAGACTTAAATCCTCGTTTGCACATTATTGCTGTTACTGTATTTGGGTGCATTGTTGCAAAACTTAATTTTAAACTTTTCATGATTATGAGGTTTTTAACTGACTAAAGTGATGATTACTGACTTTGTATATTTGAATGTTTGATAGACTTGACGCCATTACGTCATCGCCAATGACGTCATTACGTCGAGCGTAAAAGAACCGGTGAACCGTTTTTTTTTTCAAACGGTTTATTGAATCGAACTGTCCGAAAGAACAGTGTCTAGTACTATATAAATTACAAAGGTTTAATTGGCATCTTTTATTTTCCAACGACCCGACTGACCGCGACCCGAATATCATTAAAAATATTTTTGGATGACTCGTAACCGCGGGTAACCGCTCATTTTGGATCAACCCGCGCATCACTGTTGTCTATCAAACAGTGCCACTTTGAGGAATAAAGGTGAATTGCACTTTTAATTATTGTTGTGCAGGGAAAATATGCTTACACTATTACATACCTCTGGTCACTAGCAACCCTATACACTTTTTACTCAAAAATAATAATAATAATCAGAAAACAGACATTTTATAATTTTTTGTTATGTTTATAATGAATAGATAGAGGAATATTAAGAAAGTTGACGTCTGACTTTAAAGGGGAGGTCTATTATTTCATGCATTCTGAGTTAATACACATTTAAAGAGTTGGATTCTTATACTAAACATGAATGAATTGGACGTATGACAGGGTATTTCTGTGCCAAATACACTCGTTTAGGGTTTGAATAAGTTTCTGAAAGTTTTTTTTTTTTTCCGAGCATGGCCCTTCATGACTTCATTTTGAGATCATGCACTCCAGATAAATTTCTTTTCAGGTAAAGTGGGTCATCCCTTATTGTTATCAAAACTTATTCTGCATCTTAATTAAAAGCATATGATTTATTAACATATATTATCAGACAAACATATTAAACCGCTTCTTTATGAAACCCAAAAATGTATAACCTATAGGTTATGAGTAAAATAAATGAAATCCACACCTTAATTCATGTTTGAAATTTCAAACAACTGATAGAACACAGTTAATATATACAGTTTCAAAAAATGAACTCTACAATATATTAAAGATGTGACTATAACACAAGCAACAACAAATAGGCTAAAAAAAAAATCCTTTAAAATGGTAACCATATGTAAAAATGTTTTTGTATATATATATATATATATATATATATATATATATATATATATATATATATATATATATATATATATATATATATATGCTCTCTAAACATGTTAAACAATCTTTAATTGTGTCCATATTTTAAGGCTTTAAAATTTATGTATCTACATTTTTCTCCTCTCATCCTTTCTTTACTCCACAGATTGGAAACTTCATACCTCAACTTCCTTTCAATTTTCTTTTTCCTTTCTTTTATAAATGAAAATCTTGAGTTAAAAAAACAAGAGTTTTCTACCTTTAATCATAAGGCAGTGCTCCTTTTAGGTGTGGCCACATCCACCTGTCAACCAAAACTATTTTATCATTTAGAGAAATAGTGTCCCTTTAATTAAGAACCATTATTATGCTCTGAAAGCGTAAACCCACTGAGCACCATACAATAAAGCCTAAAGCCCACTTTACCTGAGTTCACCTACCAGATATGGATGTCATTCCATAAAATATTTTTAATACGACTGCCTTTGTATTTAACATGAATTTAATACTGTAAACACATTATAGTTACTAATTACTTTCATTGTACAGAAAGAGCAAAGAACATTTACATTATCAAAGAACATTTTTACTGACTTCAGTCTAGCCAGAGTTCAAGCACTCTCAAAAACTCCCGTCATAATCACTGAAGCTGTTTACACTGTGAAATTAATCTCTTTCTTACATTCGTATGCACATCTTTCCAAGCGGACTTGTTGTTTTCCGGTCTCTCTCCTGAAACCAACAAGGAAGTGACTTAAACTGCAATTCATTGACTGGCCGCTAGAGACTGGCTCCAAAAGGGAGTCAATCCCATAGACCCTCCATGTTAAAATGCCAAACTTTACAGCAGAACAAAATATGTTTTTAGCCAGGTACAAAAAGTGGTTTTGGTCTATATAGCTAATTTTGCCCCATCAACTGTGAGGGGGGTGAATTATTTTATAACTCATCCGTTTAAATTATATTAAGCCTAAAGTTTTGCATAATTAAGGGCGTGGCCACTTAAGTGACAGGTGGATTGCCGCTGCTGTCACCACCGTCGAGCTAGATGGGCGTGGTTTCAGCAACCAGCTTCACCCACATCCCGTCTCTTTGCCCCTTTTCGATTGTCCAAGAGTTATGCACGGTGACACCCTGCCAAGATGGCGACGGCCCGCTCTGCCCATTTTAGGTTTCAGAAATCCTCTTCAACCTACGGGTGACATCACAGACACTACGTCCATTTTTTTTACAGTGGTTGTTTCTGATGACAGCAGAATTCAGTCAGCTAGCGTGGGCACTGAACAAAACACCGGTATTTCAGCAATGACTCATCTGAACGCCTCTGAGCTCATAAGCTCAACAGAATCGTGTGTGATGGGTTATAATGCGCAGTGCTGTAAAACACGACTGTCTTTGGCTCAGCACCAGCCAAAGCACAAACACAGATTTGATTTTGAAAGGCTGCATTGAACATTCTAAACACACCAGTGTGATCGCATCAAGTATAAAAAATATTATTCGGCTTTTTTTTGTGTCTTTTTGAAGCTGCATTCAAAATCCACTTGGCTCAAAAATCTGGTCTGAATGGGCATGACACCTCTGATGGGCACTTCTCTTGGAAGAGCGTGCACTCAACCATCAACCAGAGCGAAAGCGGGAGCAGCCCATCAACGTGCTTCATTCGGGTTATGGAAGTCGTCAGCAGTGCTGCACAGGGCTTGCTTGAAAAGAATGTCTTGAATAAAGTTTGTTTTTGGTTGTGAGGGAAAGATAACCACAGGCAGTAAGTAAGACTTGCAACACTATAGCTCCGCCCACGGCATGCCTCCAAGAGCTCGGCTGTTTTCGGAGAGAATCGTAAAGCTGTATTTTCTTTTATAAATCTGATAAAACTAAAGACTCTTCTGAGTTACAAAAAATGCATTACAATTCCACTTAAAGAAATGAATGTGGGGGGGTATAGTCAATGACGCCCCGGATAGCTAAAGACCCGTAGTATGCACTCAAGTGTGCATTCGAATTGCCCACTAAAACAATTAAAATATTTCACATTTAATCTTTCCTGCTGTCACGGAGTAATCCAGTGACATGACAAAAAAGTGTATCCTGATTGGTCCTCTTGTGTGCATTCGAAGTGCTGATTAGATCACAGATAGAACCTTATAAAGCCAAGTTAGAGTTCGACTTTGTAAGTAGAACCTTTTTGTTTTCTAAATAAAAAGTCCTAAAATGTACAATACTTAAAAAAAAATCACATAATGTAAATAAGCTGTCACAGAATAAGAGTGTCAATAACTTAATTTTGACAAAAATGTCAGATAGAACCTTATAAATCCTGCCACCTATAATCCCAGCCAGTACCGAGACTCGAAAATGTGACTTTTGGATTATAAATCCAACTCTCTAACCATTAGGCCACAACAAACCCCCTCAACATTTGTAGTCTCAAATGTCATGTGATTTGTCACAATCACTCAAATGACTTGCTTTCAAAGCTGGTGTGATGTATACAAAGTTGCTATTTAAAAAAAAAAATGAACACAAGTCACTTGTGACAAGGCTGATTGAGATGTACAAGCACTTTTGGTCTTTTCATCACACAAAGCTAGCACAGTAGTATGTAGTTTTTTTTATTTATTTATATCTGTAGACTGCTGGTTCACATGAAAATGTGCCGTATGCTAAAGACTAACGGTCCATACAGGCCCACTTCAAGCACTGCACAATGGGCAATACTGTGTCACCAAAACCTATCGCAGTCATGTCCATATTTTGTGGGATAAGTTAATATAGTAACTATCGCGGCGGGCCTAGCGTAAATTCCATTTCCCCCCTCTTGTCGTATATGGCATGGCAGGCCAAATTACGGCCCCTAGTCTGATCATCTCTGCTATAAATAAATCAGGGTTGAAAAAGTATGCTGGTATCTAAATGATGACCAAATTGTTATGTTGGGTGAACTATCCCCTTAGGTTGAGCAAAAGTAAATTTATTATATCTGCAAATATGATCCGGAAAAAAGAGAGGGGAAAAACTCTCTCTTGCCTTGTTAATTTAAGGTATTTGCAAATGTGGTAATGGCTATTTCCATATACACTCACAAAGAGCACTGCCTCAGCAGTTATCTGGGTTTTGAAAATGAATACAATATCAGATAAAAATTCCCAAATGACATATTGAATGTGAAGGCACAGTAAGCATCTAAGCAATTAGCAATAAATTGCAGATGGTGTCCAGAATATATATACTGCAGGGAACAGGGTGCATGTGTTAAAGAGGAGCTGTGATGTCTTTTGACTATCTTTGAGGAGAGCAACTGGACCGTTCCTACTGTTTGTTTGATTTTGGACTGAGCAGGTTTGGTTAAAGAAAAAAAAAAATTTAAATATTTTTTGTCTTATCAGAGGGGAAAATGTCTGCCTATCAGAAAAAAACACACTGGTTAAGTTCAGGCTATTGTGTAAACTATAATCCTATCCAAATATTTCACATCATTCCTGTTACATGACATTTCTACAATGCACTGTGTAACAGGGTGGACCTTATCAGGGAAATAACAACATGCCAGCCAAAGATTAATATTTAAGAAGAATTTTAATACAATTAATTTTAATCAAATCTGTAAATAAATAAATAAAAAGCAAACATTTTCATGTTCAGTACATTACACATGTTAATATATATCACAAAAATTGTATTTTATGTCAAAGGGAATAAATACATTAATATACTTAAAATTTCGAATTTAGTGTCTGTGTGTGTGTGTGTGTGTGTGTGTGTGTGTGGGTGGGTGTGGGTGTGTGTGTACGTACATATATGAAGAGTTCAGATGCAAAAGCCTATAAGTGCTTTTTGAAATTTTCTTCTAAAATGAGCATTTTTCTCAGGCTCCTATGTTTATGTTCAGTTATTTCACTTTAATGGCAACGATTAGGTTCTTTTCATTGCCATTAAAGTGAAATAACTGAACATAAACATAGTAGCCTGAGAAAAAATGCTAATTAACAGTTAATTTGTGTTATTATAAGTTTTTTCATTCTTAGTTACTAATTTGTGTTAATTGATCTATGCATGGAAAATCATGTGGCATGAAAGTTGATTAACAATTTATGTAAAATATGTAAAATCCACTAAACTGTAGGAATGACCAAGCTATAGTGTTTGTTTGACAGTTCTCCAAATAAGAGAATTAAGTTCTCCTGGGAGCTTTCAGGCTTAAAGTGATAAGATAAGATTATACAGTGGGGTTGATTGAACAGACAACCCATTTTAAATGGTTGGCTTGAAAGAATTGTACTTCACAAACATACAATATTTACAGGCTCCAGCTTTGCTTCAGCAGAAGATGATAAATGTTCAGAGGAAATGTCTGAATCTGCAGACATTTATGTAAAACACACTTTAAAAATTACAAACATTTATTTTTTCTGTCACAGTTTGGAACGATTATCACAAAGCTGAGCTATAGAGAGGCAGAGAATGTTGTTAGACCCAACTGCGCTTTATAAACATGAAACATCATACTGTGTATCTCTATATGTGGGTTAATTTCACTCCTAATATGTTCATTAAGAGTCTTCTGAACCCCTCATGCTCTCAGATATTGTTTGCAAAACCTATGTTTTAAATGCACACTACTAGCATAGCAATTTATGTTTCCTTTTAGCAAAGAAATTAACCCAACAAACAAATACTGGGCTTTCAGCCCATTTCAAAAGCTGGTTACTTTAAATTTAAATTAGTAAACAAGCTCTGTTATCAGCATAAGCAGACGAAAATACCTTACGGAGCATTAAACACTTAAAAGCAAATCTAACACTATCCCCATGCATCATAAATTACAGACAAAAATATCTCTGTAGAAAGAAAATATTTTTCATGACACTAATTTCAACTTGAAAAGAACGGGGGAGGCTAAATGGAAGAGAGGGAACGTGAGAGAGTGACTAAGTGAATAAGGGAAGAAGGAACGAATGAGCAAGGCTATGAGAGCGAAGTGTGAGCGAGAAAACAGATGGATGTGCTCTGTCCTTGTGTTTGAAGTTGTGCCTTTCCTCACGGCGGTGCAGAGTGTTGTTCACTCTCTTTGCTGAGCTCCCTGAAAGAGGACGGGACTTGTTATATTTGGAGCATCAGACATATCGTTGTAGAATGAAGAGAGAGTGACAGATGCATTTTTGGACAGGTTTTCGTTATATTCCACTTTATATCTTTCATAAATTAATAATTGAAAGAATTTTCATTTACCACAACATGTCTTGTGATGTGTATTTGTATAATGAATATCTAGAAAGTTTCTCAGCTGAGACAGGCACCATCCAGGTACACAATTTGAATTTAAAAAAATTCATGAATACATTTCATGCATTTAAGAGCTCACCAGAAAGAATTGGTAAAACGTCTACTAGTATTATCTAATGATGACTTAATTTCATTAAGTACGCAACTAACTGGCTATAAGTGGAAAAAGATGTTTGCATCCAGATGGTGTGGTAATGGAATCTACTGTGAGAATCATCCTTCATATCCAGCTTAAAGTTTGTGGGTATAAAATAAAAAATGTAATTTACTTTCTAAACCTTAAGAGATATAAAGTGAGAGGCATCCAATCTCTGCAAAGAGCAGCATTAAGCAGTGTTTGAATAATATACAGATTTAATTGCATTCCAAGAACTTCTTTTTAAGAAAGTGTCAAAATAACACCACAGAGTGCTATGAATTACCCTGGATAAACAAGACGTTTAATATGGATGAACAAAAGTTACTGCACTCTGCAAATTAAATACCTTAAACCTTAAAGGCAAAGGCACCAGCCAAACCTTGACCTGACCATTGTTAATGATGGAAAGAATACAATTGTGTCAAATAAATCAACTGACTGAAGTAATTCAAACATATGTGTAATGATTGTTGGGAAGTAACTAATTACAAATAACGGAATTATGTAATTTAATTACAAAATAAATGTAACTGTAATCTGTTACAGTTAAAGAGAAAAAAATGTGTAATTACATTACAGTTACTTATGAAAATGTTAATGATGATTACAAAGGGGGTTAATCTGAATCCGAATATTTTCACACACAAAGATCTAATTGATTTCTTTCTCAAATTGCATTGACTGCTCTAAAATATGAGACACCAATGTTTCAGGAGTTTAGGACACAGTATAGTATAACTGTTTTATTTACTATTTGGGTTAATGTATATGCTTTATTTTTTTCTCTCATAACTATGCAAAGACTTGATTTAAAAAAACGGTATTGTAGCTATTAAACTATATCTTGTTATGATTTTAGATCTGTATTTAACCTCAGAACAATCTCAAGGTAAAAGAGGTGCTACAGTCGTCTGATTTTGTGGTGAAGGTGCTTTAAATTTAAATT
Organism: Cyprinus carpio; assembly: GCF_018340385.1. Taxonomy (NCBI): domain Eukaryota; kingdom Metazoa; phylum Chordata; class Actinopteri; order Cypriniformes; family Cyprinidae; genus Cyprinus; species Cyprinus carpio. The sequence goes on along the minus strand of NC_056584.1, from coordinate 9,858,859 downwards.
ATTATAACCTTAATTTAAGAAATAAGGGATTTTGAAAGTCTGACAGTAATCGGAGTACTACTGGAAGGTTAACCCTACCTGGTTTAAATGTTTCAAAATGATTAACAGAAATTAGAAATTTAGAAAAGTAATCAAATGTAATCAGCTACATTACTTTAACAGAGTAATTGAAATAGTTACACTAACAAACACATTCCAAATATCATAAATCGTAATCTTTAACAAATTAAAATTCCAAAGTAACCTTTCTATCACTGAGTGTAATAATTTATACATACATACATACATACATACCTATATACATATATATATGTGCTGTTCTAAACCTGTATGCATTTCTCTCTTTTTTTAACACATAAGTTTTATTTTGGGGTCCAAACAATATTTATTTTATTTATTTAACTTTCGTTAATTCATAAATAAACATTTTTCAAATGGTCTTCTCTTGTGGTCCTCAGAAGAAAGGGGAAAAAATCATTTTGAAATTAACTAAGCCTTTCATTTTGCACTTTTACTAAGGATACATCTGGCTAAAATTAATGACAAAAAAAGACAAAATATTGACTTGATTTAGAGAAATAGTTAACCCAAACTCTAGCCATTTAAGGTGTTTCCTACAACAGGATGGAGTAATGTGCAGGAGTCATGTTGTGGATTATTGTGTTGTTTTTATCAGCTGTTTGAACTCTCATTCTGACTGCACCCATTCACTGCAGAAAATCCATTGGTGAGCAATACTAATGTAATGTAATATAAAATTTTTCCAAATCTATTCAGATGAAGAAACAAACTCATCAATATCTTGGATGGTCTGAGGATGGTTTTCATTTTCAAAATTTTACTTTTGGCTGAATTATTTCTTTAAAGGATATTTTCATAAAAAAAAAAAGAAAGAAAAGTACTCCATAAAAAAACAGAGGTCTATGCAATGTCCCTATTTAGATAAATAGCTAAGTAAATGTGTGTGTCTGAGCGACTTGAGAGGAAGAAGTGGGGGTTAATAACCCTGATTATAACAGTAATTTCCCTTCAATCAGTCCTCGACCCATCAGAGACACAAAAAGACACACATCTGCTTTTACTATTTGATTACAGAGAAAGCAGGAAGAAATGGTAGGAGTTCGAGAGAGAAACAGGGGATGAGGAAAGAGGAAAAAGGGAGGTAGAACAGCATGGCGGAGATGAACAAAGAACTAAAGGGAAAATTAAAATGATAGTAATAATGTCTGTCACTGTCCTCTTAATGAAATGAGACAAGATGAAACAAGATGAGACTTAACTGAGTGGCATGTTGTCAGATGTGGATAGGCTCTGCTTCTGGGCTCTTTTCAGGGTGTGAAGAAATTAGCTTTTCTCCTGAAGTCTGAGAGGTGTGCGCAGCTGCCTCCATCTGTTCATGACACTCGTTAAACTCTTCAATATGAGACTCCGAGCTTTACAAAGAGAATCTTTTCCACCGATGGGAGAAACACTTTTACTTTACTAACTTATAAGAGCCAGACAGGCAGGCAGAGAGAGAGAATAAGAGACTGAGAATGTATTTTCCTCAGTAGAGCTTTTGAGGTGATGGATTATCCTGCCAATGAAGATATTTATGGAGGGTGTGTGACAGTGAAACCAATTGTTTATTTGCAACATTTCACTTCTGACATCCTATCTTTTTAACTGCCAGACAAATCTCTTACTTAAACCTACTCAGCACTCTTTTTCTCATACCTACTGTACACAGACACCACTGTTTAGTACAGTAATTTATACACAGAGGTATAGATTATACTGTACTTGGTGTCAGTTTTTATTTTGTTAAGCCTGATGTTTGTTTGTTTGTTTTACCAAAAAAATATTAGGGCTGTCAAAATATTGTAATTGTAGTTGTAATTAACTTTTAAGGAAAGAAAAAAAATTGTGTGGATGATACTTGTAGCAGAAAATATATGCTATGCATGTATACCATTCAGAACTCTAAATACCAAAAAAAAAGAATACTTTGAATATTTTTTATCGATACTTGATATTCAAATTGATAATTCAGAAACAACAAATAAAAATTAAAAAAACAAAAACAGAAAGAAATAAATTACAACAAAAAAAACAATTTCAAATAAAAAAAAATAATTTTAACTTTAACTTTCTATTTTATTAAAGGATCCTGCAAAAAAAAGTATCATGGTTTCCATTAAAATTATTAAGGTGCACAACTGTTTACACCATTGATAATAATAAGAAATGTTTCTTGAGCAGCAAATCAACATATCAGAATCATTTCTGAAGGATCATGAAGACTGAATTATGCTTTTTTTTTTTGACTGAATTTTAATTTAAAAAAATTAAAACATTAGAATAGAAATCAGTCCTATTGTAATATTATTATACAATATGAACATAAAAGACTTCTTTCAAAGGCATTATAAAAATATTACTAACCCTAAAGTTTTGCATATGTGCCATCTAGGTTCCTGTGAAATTGACATAAAAAATTCCACCTTTTTTCTTTCCTCATGAAAAAGTTTTCCACATGAAGTGAATCGCGTAGTACTTTAAAAAGAATATTTAAAATCATCTACAATCATATGAGATCTTCTTTTTTGCATGATGCTGCATATGCAGTGCTGTCAGCATAAGTTCAAGATGATCACCACATCAGCCATTGCAACACAAACATAAATTGACTAACTGCACATTTAATACATTTATTTAAAAAAAAAGCATATTATTTTTCTTCAGTCTGAAAGGAAGCTACTAAGAGAGTCTGCTTTCCACCCACAGTATTTATTACTTTGAGTTTCAAGTGAATTACAATAGTAATATGATGATTACGCTTAATGATATCCAGTGCAATATCAGTTAAAAAGACATATTTCTGGTTTGGTATCAGTGATTGGAATACATCACTGAAATGATATAAATGCACAAACCATATGCATGTGCTTCTGGCAGGAATAAAAACATATTCATAACAGGCAGTTTATTTATTCAGAAAGCTGCAGTAAGTGAAGTAGGCAATACCTAAATTAAAATCCGTAGATTAATATAAATATTGAATAAATGTGTGGGAAAATGTTTTAGAATGGGAGTGGCTGGTTAAACACTGGCACAGTTTCTAAACTTTTAAAGCAGACATGGCTGTAACAAACGTGTTCAGTCATGCTCTCCAGTCTTCCTAAAGCATCCCTGGCTGTGGTCTGACAGGAGCATGATTTTCTACTGATGCATGTTCAAAATCGGACAGGCTGACATGCATTTTGACTTCTATCTAGTTTTTATCACACTGTATTAGACCTATAGCCGGGACAAAGAATGGCCCTGCTGAAACAGTATATAATCTGGCTCAAAAGGATTACTGCACAAATATCTTATACCCTTCCAAGGAAAAGATCAAATCCCAGAAGATCAAAACTGAGGGGACCACACACACACACACACACACACACACACACACACACACCCACACTAACCCAAAAGCATTATATTAAATTCGGTCTTTGCTCTCGCAGTTTGATTTATGGGAAGCGAGTCATAGGTTGCCATGGGAATGTGTTTGAATATCAGGGGAGTTCCTGCACAGCTCACAGAGAGAGAGAGAGAGAGAGAGAGAGAGAGAGAGAGTTTGTGTGTGCTACCTGCTCAGAGTTGATCCAAGCAGAAAACATTTTATATTGTGGCTAGCTTTCATGATATTACTATTTCTTCCAGTTCATTGAGGTCAAAAAGAGACCTTTACTGAAGCTGAATACATCACATCTGCTCTGTATTTCTTCATCACTTCTTTTCTCACTATCTTTCCAAATACCCTCTCTGACTTGATAAAGTTACTATATATGTTTGTATGTTTACATCTCTCTCTCTCGGAACTGGCCCATTTTCACTGATAGCTGAACAATGACATAACTGACTTCTTTACTACCTAACCTGCATGCAAATAAACAGCCCATCTAACAGCACATCATCTTCGTGTATGAGTTTTGAGAACATAGTTTAACATCCAAAGTTCATCATGGCATCATCAGCTGCTTTTGATGCAATGGTCAAAAAAAAAAAAAAAAAGATACCAGTTCACTCAAGTTTGTGAATAGAGTGATTAAAATTTTATTATTTTTACATAATTATTTGTATATAATTTATCTAAAATACATATTATATACACTAAAGTTTGGGGTTGGTAAGATTGTTAATTTGTTTTTGAAAGAAGTATGTTATGTTCACCAAGGTTGCATTAATTTAATCAAAAATACAGTAAAATAATAATCTGAAATTGTATTACAATTAAAATAATTTATATTATAATAATTTCTATAATTTCTATTTTAATCTATTTTAAAATATAATTTATTGTTGTGATGGTAAAGCCGAATTTTCAGTATCATTACTCCTATCTTCAGTGTCACATAATCCTTCAGAAATCATTCTAATATGCTGTTTTGCTGCTCAAGAAACATTTATTATTATAATCAGTGCTGGAAACAGCTGTGCTGCTTAATATTTTTGTGGAATCTCTGATCATTTTTTTTTTTTAGGATTCTTTGATGGATAAAAAGTTTAAAAATATATATTTTATTTGAAACAGAAATCTTTTGCAATGTTATAAATGTCTTTACTGTTGCGTTTGATCAATTTAATGCATCCATACTAAAGAAAAGTAATAATTTAGTAGGGAATCAAAGAAGGGAGGCCTCTGTACATATGCAGATATGCAATCACTATTAAAATTGAAGTATTTACAACTTTAATTTCTTGAAGAATTATTCATTAAAAGAGCAACATGATCACATAAACATGCATAGATACACACGCTATATTTAGAAGAACACAAGGTGAGAATTAAAGGAGAGTAAGTGAACCTTAATATGAAATTTGTGTATGAACTTAGCTATAGTTTGGGGTCAAAACTGTCTTCAGTAAGCAAAACCTGACAAAGCCTTCCCCTGGGGAAATCTAGGGTTAAGCAATAGTATTACGCTTTATTTAAAAGCTACAGACATCTACTCATAACCCTCCCTGTGTGTTTGTGTGTTTCTGCTCAGAGAGTTTCTGTTGAGGAGATGGGAGATTAATTAGGCCCAAGAGCTAAGGATGATCACTTGGCTTTACATCAGTGGCCACTTACACAGTATAGTCCTTGAGAAACACACACACTGCTCAAACATGTTAAAATGCAAATGTTTGCTTCTGGCAACTACATATATAATGCGATCAGTTCAATCACTGATCTAAAATGTGGTATGAGTTTAAACTGTGATTTCCATGCCCTGGGGAAACTCTTTAAAGCAGCACTTGAACTCAGTGACCACAGACAAAATCATTGCCAATTAAGGCCCCTCATTTCTGTCCCGCTCTTTTACCTCCTTTTCCCTCTTTAATCTGTTCACCTCGGCTCCTCTGCTGATCTCCTTCTCCCGGTGGGGGGTGAGATAGACGCATGTATGCCTGAGTTTGGAGCTATTGAACTGGGACTGCATTATTAATGATAGTGTGGCAAGAAGCTCGGCAGGCCGCTGAGGGCACCGGGAGAGTAAGGGGGTGGATTTTTGCCCACTTTCATCTCCCCATATATATGACTCTTTCATTTCCATTCCATCTTTGTCCCTCTTTTTTCTCTGCCTTGATTGTTCTTTCAACCTTCCTCATTCTTCCTGTCATACACTTACTCATCTTCTCTTTGAAACTCTGCTTTCAGTTTGCACACGTCCAGAAGCATCATACCTTTTAAAAACTGCATATGCCAGTTTGATTATTATGCATTTTGAATAACAGAACAAAAACAGAAAAGCATTTGTAAGACTTTGATAAGGTGAACAATAAACATATTCAAAAAGTGTTTTTCTAATTGAGGGGTTTTCAAACTTTTTGGCAAGAACTCTCAAATATGATGATCTTGCATAAGGCCTTCTGTAAAATGCAAATGCAACAATTTATTTATACGTCGTATTGACATACCTATTTATAATGTGTGTATAAAAATAGTAAGTCTGAAATTATAAAGACAAATATTAAGCTTTTACATTTTCACTGTTTTAAATTCAAAGGTAAATATTCACTTTATTATTTATTTATTTATATACACTACTTTTTAAAAGCTTGGTGTTAGTAATTTTTTTTTTAAAGAAATTACTACTTTTATTTATCAAGTATTAATTAAATTGATCAAAAGACATAAAGACATTTATAAAGTTACAAAATCTTTCTATTTCAAAAAAGGGTTTTTTATTAATCAAAAATCCTTCTCACAACCAATTAATAAACTCTGTTAAACTTTATCTGTTTAATAAACTGTGCTCACAAATGTTTCTTGAGCAGCAAAAAAGACTGGAATAATGGCTGCTGAAAATTCCAGTTCGCCATCAAAGGAATGAGTTACTTTTTAAAAGAATTAAATTTGGAAACAGTTTTTTTTTTTTTTTTTTTTTTTATAATAGTTTACAATGTTACTGTTTTTACTTGATTTTTGAAATAAATAAAGCCCTGGTGAGCATAAGAGATTTCTTTCCAAACATTTAAAAAATCTTATAGACCCCAAACTTTTTAAGGGTAGTGTTTGTGTTTTTCTGTCCACTATTAATGTAAGAATTTAAGAAACCTTTTCATTTTAATCTAAATTTATTTATATAGCTCTTTTTACTATTACTATTGTTCCAAACCAGCATTATTTGGTAAATAAGTGTTTTCCATTTTTACTAATGACTTCAGTTCTGTCATCATTCACCCACCTTCAGAACTTTTTTCCTGTGAAACACAAAAATAAAACAAGACTAGCATGTCTTACAGTTAAGAAACGAACCCAAGGTACCAATTGAGGCTGGCATGTCACTTGCGTGACCCTCAAATAATGCATGAACAGATTTCTAGTCTTGTTTTATCATGGCTTTTATACGCCGGTAAAGATATTGCAGCTTTTTTAGCAGATAGTTTTGAAGTAGAAAACCGATTTATTGACAGTTTTATGCGAGTATGCTGAGTGCAAGTAGCTAGCGTGTGTTAGATGATGTCAGGCTCCTGACAGTTAAGGGAGAATTAGACTGTGGTCTCAAAAGATGCTGTCTGTGTGTCTGACCTGCCTTTCTCCCTTCTCTCTCTCCTTCTCCATTCCTCACTCCGTGCAATGTTTTGTGTGCACTTGAGATAGAACATGGTGGTTAATTATCTCTGATTGGTTGGAGAGTTGAGTACCTGCCAGGGTGATGAACGCTTGGTTGGCTGAGTGGACTCTCTCATTTCCCACAGTTACAAAACTTGACTCCTTCAAGATCACTGCCACAAACTCTAACAAACATTTTCCATTAGATGGCCTAGGACAAACATGCTCACAAAAATAGCAGACAAAGATGAATGCAGGTCAGAGATGAATAATCAATAAATTGCTGGTGCTTTCACTGCCGTACATGAAGATATGTTGGGGGTCTGGGACTGGGAGGGGTCCTGACCCTATGGCACCCCTCTTGCAGTTTTGAACCAATATTATGGTTAAATTAGCCCACCTACAGCTGTTTTTACACTGCATGCCACATCTAAGCTCCAAATATAACATGCTGGAAACAGTGGATCATGCGCGTATGTTTGTTGTTTCACCGCGGGCAGAAAATAAGACGAGCACTGATTGGTATGACAGAACTGTTGCAGTTCATCAGTGTAAAGACACTGAAGGAGTTGATTTGGTCAGGTCAATGGCATCAAGCTCCATTCTAGAACTTCTGCTGCAGGAATGACTTCCCTCTCATTTTTGTCACGGTCAAATGTTGACTGATTGGTTCAAATTATAAATCTCCAGAACTCACCTGCTGTAGACTTGCTGGAGTGCATCAAACATGCACTTTTTTTTAAACGACAAACATCTATTTCTGAAAATATATCAGCACCAAAAAGGCAAGCCAGCATGATTTCATTGTAAATGGTTCCCCAAGGTAGTCTTGCAGGTAACCTGTATCTATTTTTAAAAACATTTCAAAATATAAATATAGCAACTATATTGTTAAAATAGATTTTAAAATATATTTACATAACTACATTTTCAATATATTTTAGTTACTTGTATTTCTTTATATATTTGTGTCCTTCCTTTTAAGATTATATTTTCTAGTATATATAAATATAATAATATTGGCCATAGTATACTTTTAAAAAAAAATCTGTTTTGTACCAAAAAATAATTTTGTAATGTATTTTGGCATTTGAAGGTTTAAACAGAATATGAATTTTCAATTTGCAAAATAATTTCCTTAAGCAGCGGTGTTTACAACATATATTAATGTAACCGAGCACATACCAAAAGGGAAGTGGAGGAGAAGCATACAAGCGATGAAATTACTAAGATTTAATAACATGAATGTCAAACAACAACATACCTGATAAAAGAAATAAAGCAGTCATTTATACTGTGAGTTTGCCCTTTTCATTACTGTAAAATAAATGTCATGTGCAATGTAATCAGCATGTGCTTCAAGTTTCCTGACAAGAAAACCAATAATAGCCTGAAAAAAATAGTGAAAACATGAAAATGATCAATCATAGAGGAAAAACGGCATAACTCCTTAAACATAAATTGCAAGAATTGTTTATAGTTTTGATGAAATAAGATTAATTAGAGCTTAATATAAACCCACCTCTCGCATACAGACACAAAGCCAAAAGGGAAACGTCTGGTTTTAAAGTATAATGGAGTACAGGGAATTCTTGTTCTTTTCTTGCACAGGTACATTTCAAGAGGGGATCAGAGCAGAGGGTCAGCCATGCAACATTACTCTCAGAGCAAAATAGAATTTAAATGCCTCCTTCAAGGACACTGACACAGTCGGCAGAGGAAGGTGCTAGCACGTCTGACAAGCTTACCATTTTCAAAAGGGATCAAACCAACGGCCATCTGGAACATGGTCCATTTCCCTAACAGCCAGGATTCCATAAAACCCCAGTAAACCAAAGGCCTTTGCTTTTTACATTCTGGTTTGGGCCAGCATTCTGCCAGCCTCCCTGGAGCTCTGCGCCGTATGTGCTGTGGAGACTAAAGGACTCGCACCAATGTTTGAAACCAGAATATCACACATCTCTCATTATTTTACCAAAGGATACATGCCAGAGTTTTGGTTAAATACTAAAGTTTATCTCTAGCCCTCACACAAACACATCCTATAATTATTAAAAAGTCATATATTAGACACTTTTATGCCTAAAGGGCACTAACTGGCAATGAAACAAGGGTTTGCTTCTTAGAAGGTTCAAACCAGGAGGTCTATAATACCTGGGGAAACCGGTCTTATAAACACAGACTTTATGTTAACAATGAGTACATTTACATGGACAACAATAATCCGATATTAACACGATTAAGACAATACTCTGATTAAGAATCTACTATGTAAACAGAGATTTTTGATTACCTGGCTAAAGTCATACTCAAAGTAAACACAAATCGAATTAAGACGTGGAGTATTCCTATTTTAGTCCATTATTAAAGTTCAGTATAGACATGTACACACCTAAATCACACTATTACCGTAGTGTAGGACTTTTCACCTCATTTTGTGACAGGATACACACACTGCAGTGGTCAGCCATTTGACGCCAAACAAAAGATCATGGCTTCAAGCAAGAAGGTACATTTTTATTCATTGTCATCTGTTTGTGCGTATAGCATGACATATAATTAACTGCACTTGAAGCTTTCAGAAATTTTTAAATTAAACACCCAAAACTGTATAGTACCGAAGTATAGTATATAGTACATTGATACATAAAATTCTGGAGGGAACGTCGGATCGCGTCGGGTGGGAACGTAATGACATGTGCCATTAATCAGTCTTTGCACTATAACATGTAAAAGGGGAACATGAAAGGCATATTCTAAAAGCAACTCATGTAAACACCTTACTTTTCATTCTCAAATCCAGCTAATAGGGAACATTTGTTTAATTACTTTTTACAATATTGTTTTCATATTTCTAAAACGTTCTTGGAACATATTTTTATTAGCTGGTAATTAGACAAATTTAAGTTTTTATGCAACTGACATAAAAAAGTAAATGACCAGACATAAAGAAAGAAATTTTGGGCCAGATTTACTAAATAGGGCAAATAAGCATGAAAGTGCAATCCCATAAGAACACAAATGGGAGTGGAAAGTTCTGTGGATGATCGTCTGACAATATGCAAATTAAAGAACACACACAGCCAGCGCATTTAATGACCAATGCAATCAACCAAAATGTGCAGTGCAAATTAGCTTGCAAAGGTTGTAAACAAGCAGAGCTAATGATATTGATGATCTACTAACAACACAGGTGCAAAATGGGTTAAGATATGCTTTTTTGGGGTGTTAAATAATGGTGCAAATACCAGTAAACTAACTACCCTAAACCTTAGTGAACCACCTTGCATGATTCATTTAAATACTCTCCCATGAATTTTGCATTTGAAAGGGAAACTCCTACAAATGCATATGCATAAGGTTAGCTGAGAAGTTTATGTAACAGGCCCCTGCAAAATCTGCCATCTTTGAGAACATTTCGAGCCAATCATGCTCATCAAGTAATCATTTTGGAGCTCCTGAAATGCTGATTGGCTGATGGGTGAGATGCATTGACATATCCTATACGACATAACTGTTTCTATATGACGCAACTGTTTCTTTGGACCCAAATGTACAAGGTACAAAATCCAGTAGTATTGGATGATAACTCTTTCCATAATACTAGAGAGACAATGTCTCATTGTGCTTTTTAATGTGAATATTTTGTTCTACCACAGCACTTTGCAGGCAATGTTTGTTACCTCTTTTCTAATATGCCTTTCATTTGAAGTCTCTGATACAGTAATAAAGGGAAGAAAATTGAATTTTCCACCAAGTCAAGCAAAAATTCATATAATCAGGAAACAAAAGATGGCAAATGATCATGGCTTTGATGCACTTTTGTACCTAAGGGCTTGGGTAATGCAAGAATAACAACTGACTTTAAACTTTCAAAAGAGGAAATCATTTTCATGTGACCTAAGATAAAAAGAAATCGATTATCAGAGGTTTTTTTTTTTTTTATAAAGCTTTTGAAAAGTCTTTAGTTCACTGCATATGTAAAGGCAAGATGTCAAAAGTTAAAAGTGTGCAAAGTTTAGTTAAAAGACAAAGTCAGTTTCTCTCTCTCTCTCTCTCTCTCTCTCTCTCTCGCTCTCTCTCTCATACATTTCTCTTTTTAAAACAGCATTCATGAGGCAATTAAAAACACTTTTCATCTAATTTATTAAAGGCAAAATAGTGTATATACAGTACCTTAAGTATTTGTCCAAATGCTTTTGACATTATTCTACAGCTCAACTTTTTTTTTTGTTTATGCTACTATAAACCTCCCAGACAAGGCCCTTACAGGATTTCCCTATTTGTGGAAAAAATGCTCTTCAAGAAATGTAATTTCGCATTTGAGTCTAAGGAGCTGTGTTATTTAAGAAATGCTTTCGAAGCATCTCATAAATAGTGAAGTGAATCTTGAACCAGTAACAACAGATCAGATGAGAGCAAACAGAGAGAAAAAGCAGTAGATGGAAGTGCTCTATGCAGTCTGACAGGGGTTCATACATTATGCATGTGTGGATCAGTTCTGTTGTACTTAAAGCTAATGTGATTCTGTGTATAATGTCCATTCAGAGACCAATTACATAATGCTCACAATTAATTAGCCTCACTCTCATTTCTCTCATTTTGAACACTTCTTTGTGGTCCTGTGTGCAAAGGATCTGATTTAAACACTGTGCAAGTGTACTTGGCCTGTTTGCAGTGAAGGAGCTGTGATTTACAACAGCAGCACTAAATAAACACATACACAGGTTCAAATAAACCTAACAACATTCAACGATTTATTTGACTCCATTCCCCACCCCCCATTGACATTTGTTGGTTTATGTTTCCCTAGAGGCTGACATGTGCTCAATTTAAATATTATTCCTACAACATGAAAAAACACAAACTCAAACAAGACAAAAAGTAAAAATTTCAAGTGCGATACCACAGCAACATAACATATTTTGGATCCTAAGAACATTAGAACATTGTTTTTAGAGAGTCTACTCTCTATTCAACAAACACAACCCAGTCACCCAGGGTGCAGTGAAGCATCATGGGAACTGTAATGAAGCAACACACTGATTTGTAATACTTTGTGACGTAGATTTAGGACAACGATTCAACCTTTGGCCCATTGCACTAAACTCTCTCAATGACTTGTCGAGGCAGCTTCTCAAATAACACAAGCATTACCGTCTGTCAATCATTTTTAGCCAGATGTTTTATTGTTTGTGACAAAAGCAGTTAAATGGTCACTATAAATATTATTCTAAATCAGTGGATCTCAACTGGATTTTTTTTTTTTAAGTTGACATGAAACAGAAATTGTGACCATTTTTCTTCCCTAATGACATACATCTGAGAAAACAGCTTCTCAGATGAGGAAAATGTTTGACCGGACTTAATTTTGTCCATTGGGAATTTATTGGATCATTGCAAATTGCTGCGATTGTTTCATGTGTGTGACAGGTTGCTTGAGGAAAAATAATTGAAAATCATCTAAATAATGGACAACATTATTGCCTTGCCCTATAGAATTCTTCTTTTACATTTTTTAAAAATAAAATAAAATAAATGTAATAATATAATATAATATAATATAATATAATATAATATAATATAATATAATATAATATAATATAATATAATATAATAAAGCTATTAACCCAGTAACAAACTATAAGAAAAACTTGTAAGAAAAATTGTATTTAATACAGTCAGGCGGCATTTTGAGCATGCCATGTAACCCATGTAATATTGGTAATTTGGCTAGCTTTTACCACAAGGTATTTTAGTGTTTCAACACTATCAACAATAAAAGATATCGGAAACATTTTTTTCACTCCTTTAAAAGTTGAGATGCCAATTTACCTTGCTGTCTCTAGATTATTGTATAATTATTTACAGTAATTATTTACATTTAGTGGAAGTGGTATCAAATCATTCATTCAAATCGGAGCTTGAGATTTTTAGTGATCAATATGCATCAAGCAGTCTGTTTGCGCCGTCTGAGATGATCCAGTGCTGCAGACACTTGATTATCTCTTACATGGAAATGAACCTTTGAAAATGTCTGGCTGAACTGTTTTAGAACTTTGGGGAATTACATCATATTTTATATCATTTCATATTCACTCTTCTCCAACAGTTTTAATATTCTTTGTGATGCTATAATCATGATTTGAGCATGGGCTCTAGACTGATCTCTTATGAGTAAGACCAAGAGAGATACACTTTCTAAACCACACAAACTCAGCCCTGTTTGGTACATCCTGTGACCGCGGTGCGTAAGAGTTACTGCAGCGTAACTGCATGCACCAGCACACTCACATTGTGCTTTGACATGGCTAGCCTTTCTGCTGTGTAAAATAAAATGGCTTCTGGTTTATTACATTGCATATTTCCTTTAATAACAGGCATAAATTATAAAATGATTATCAGGAATGAGCTATTGAGAATTATTGCAAAGTTGATCCTCATATCTAATTTGCATGAGGAGAGGAAAGCAAATTTACATTCAAAATTAATTAATTTACACAGAACCTAAATCCCAAAGTGTAGCTATAAACGGCTTACACCCTTAAGTCAGATTTAGTGAATATATAAAGTGTGTTTGTGCGCCTGTCAGTTCATGTTGAACTTGAATCAAGCTCAACAGATGTTGTTGTTGTTTTTTATGAATAGGTGAGTAGTTCAATCATGTATTTAACGGTGCTTTATTAAAGCCTATATTGCAAAAGATTGTGCTGATAAATCAATCTATAGTGCAATTTATTTTTTATTTTTTTCTGCTCAGGTGTCCAGTGTGAATACTGTGACCTTTTAATATGGGTGTTGAAATGAAAACACCACTCAGGATGTGTGAAACAGTTAATGAGAGTACAGGCTGATTCTCTTGATTATTGTTTCCCACTCTCTGGAATAAAACTAATCAACAGGGCAAAAACAATTAGGGAAAAAAAGCAACTTTTGAAACATTTAAAAACCTGTGAAGATAATTTGAGAAAGAAAGGAAAAAGTTTTCCTTCCAAACTACAGGAAAGTGGCACTGTTGCTGTTCCTCTCTCACCATCTCTATTCCCTTCCCCCTTCTCTTAGACAGACAGGTCTTTGATGTATGACACTATTGATGAATATAAAATTTCTCTATGAATGTCTGTCATTGTCTTCACTCTGAAAAGCATTTGTTGAAAACTAATGCGATGCAGTGTTGTATGCAAATTAATTCGCTCCCAGTGATGTGGTGTTGTCTGCAAATTAATTGCTCCCACATACCAACATATACACACGCATACAAACACACATTTAGTCATTGTCACATACACCCATTGAGGGTGAAACCTCTGGAAAAGGGCTATATCTAAATTCACACCCTCCTTCTGTTCTGACAGTATTCAAATCATCTAACACCTTTATTCTGCTTGGATGAGATATTTCACACACACACACACACACACACACACACACACACACACACACACACACACACACACACACACGCACACAGACAATTGTTCTCCACTCTCTGTGGAGAATGACTACTTCACAAATATGAGCCAACACTGGGAGGGAATGGATGTCAAATGGTTCACAGGAGCGAGGATTTGAGAGAAAAAAAAAACTGTGAGAAAAACCATTAGAGGTGAATTCAATAAACATTTGCACCACTTTGATGTGTGGTAGTTTAGCATAAAATCATATTGACTACACATTACATTTAGCCAGGCACTATCTGTGCTGCTTCATGAGTATGTATAAGAAATCAGCGTGACATGAAATCATAATTAAATTTAAAAGTTTTTGCTGACGTTTTGTTGGCTCCTTTCATGAAAAAGAGCTGGGCAGAGGATTATCTCCTGGAATTCCAGCAGGAGGGAAGTCCTTTGGAGCAGTATTTAGGAGTTCCTGAGCCTGATACATCTGGTGAGTTGGAGTGACTCCATGATTAATGCGTGCTTCCAGATGGGAATAAAAGATGACAATTTCTTGATTGCCGCAGACCCATAGTGTATTTTCTAAGTTATGTTTTAGAGATAAATGGTTCCAAGTTCCTTGTAGATGTGGAGGATCCTCATCCTCCTCCCATCCAGAAGCATGTGGGCGCTCCAGCTCACCACAAGCCAGCACCCTCCACAAACCACTCCAAAGAGCCCGCTCCCTCCTTTCATCCCGACACTTCCCAGAGTCTTCCAAAGCTCCTCCCTAGTCCTCAGCCCACTTCCCCAAGAAATTTGTTTGGGGGGGCATATACTCGTGGCTGAGCCAGCTAAGGCACGGAGGACCCGCCATGGCCTCCTGAGTCCCTAATCCGCCATGGCAACCCGAACTGTCTGCACTGCCATGCTGCTGTGCAAAGGCAAAAGACCGTAACTTTGATTTTTGTCAAATGAGTAATTTATATTTTTGGGACATTCAAAACATCCTTTATCATGTGCATAAGTATCTTGAGTCAATTTCATTGTTTTTCTGAAAAAATAATTGGTTGTCTCAACTGTAACTTTGAAAAGCCCCTGAGAAACCAAGGCAGAACAACTAATGGCACAGTTATGGCTCTTCACTTTGTTAGGAACACTCTGATTTACAGCGTTCTGCCTTTGTTTAGCCATGCATCAAAAAAGTTACGGTGCCAGTTTGGAGTTATATGTGTTCTGCCTTTTTTTTTTTAACTGTCCATTAAATTCTGCCACATCAATTATGGTGTAAACAAACTAATTAGATCACGATCTACCAAACAGCTCCATATAACAAACCACTGTTAAGACTAGATACCTTAGCAATATGTAATCGTGAATAATCTTATTTATTTTATTTTTTTGTAATGCAGATTATTCACCAGGCTGTCACTAGTTGGTCGCATGTGGACTCGAATGCCGTAGCTGGCATGATCGATCATAAAATCAGTAGGTTATAGCCTACTAACAGTTCGCAATTAAATCCATATCCTACCTTTTCTTGTAACCCGATAAAATCATTCCATGGTGATGAACGTCATCGGAGATGTTTAATCCACAAGCATTCTGAGCATTATTCCTGCTTCCTGGCATTCACATCAATCCACAAGTCATTCTTTTAGCTTAGACTTTATTTAATGTAAGTCATTATAAAAGCATTATGCTATGTCTAGCATTATTTTACATTAATGAGCATAGCAAATAAATTGGTATCCACATGCATTTTTAACTTTTAGTCTGCTTGTTACGGTCAAAAGAAAAAAAAAAATTACAGTCACATTACTAGGCCTAGCCTAGATGAGATAGACCATGATCACTAGATTTTATACAGGTGTTATTATAACGATTTTGTAAATGGTGATCAGCAACCAAATTTTGATCATGTGGAAGTTACTGCCTTTTGCCTTGGTGTGACTTCTCACATTTTGCAGACAATGCAAAGGCAGAGTACATTAACTTCAAAATAGGGGTAAAAATCAAGTTTGAGCTCACAATTTTTTTTAATGTAGATCATTTTCATTACTAAAACAACTAATTGTTAAATTTCCAGTGCCCTAACTATAATTAATTTGGCTGGACAAGTAAAAAACTTTAAAGTCATTTTTCTCAGTTTCACACTCTAACGAGTTAAGGTCTTTTGCCTTTGTAGGGCAGCATGGCCTCCTGAACTCCCTGATCCGCCCTGGAGGCTCTCCTTGTCCCCTCCTCCAGGGCACCCACCCCCTATCCTCAATAGTATGTTACGGTGCGGGACGCACCATCCGGGAGGGGGGCGATCTGTCATGTGTATGTTCCAGTTGAGTTCCTGTTTGCCCTTATTTGGTTCTTCCTGTTTCCTGTCTTCATTGGTTATCATTAGTTTCCACCTGTTGTATTAATCATCTCGTTTGCTCCTTAGTTTGCCTGTCTTTATAACCCCTCAGTAACTGTTTATTCTTCATCCTGGATTAATGTTATTTTGAATGGTCAATATGTGATGTTTATTAAAAACCTCCTTTACTTCTACTCCAACCACGACCGTGTGACAGACAAACCGTGCTATCAGCAGGTGCTATTCATTGGCAATGATTTTCCCATATAGTGTGGGTGCTCCTGCTGAATTATCCAGAACCATCCTCCTTTGATTCTGCTTTTACTTTTTTCTGATACAAACAGTGATATAATTCATATCTCTGTCAAACACAAAAGCATTTATAGCTATTTAAACTTGCATAGCTGAAGCACATGCATTTCAGAGCCTGAGGTTTCCCTCAGCGTGGAAAACTCACAGATGTCGTTTGATGGATAAAAATGACTCACAGCGTGCTTCTAACACACATGCACAAAAGAAAAAGAGATCAGGACACATGGGGGGTGGGCAAGGGTCAGCATGAATAAAAGACAAAAATGAAAGTAAACCACCATTCAGTTGTCACCACCATCTGAATAGAGATGGACCACAAGCAAGAATAAGAATAACGTCTCCACTCTATCATTCTGTGTCCACTTTCCTCTTTTGAATGTGGAGTAAGGCTCAAGTTCAATCTTGGGTTGGGTCCAAATCCATTTATTTTCTCTCAAACGCTTTCTTTCTTCCTCTATCTCTCTCCTTCCTTCACCTCAATCGTTCTAATTTTCTCCTTTTTCATCTCCTCTGATGGTGGTTACACAGGTAATATCAGGAGAGAGATGAAGGCTGTTTCAGCACATACCACAAGCATATATTTACACAGCACAAAATAACATCCAACATAAAGCTGCATAATGAGATGCTCTGTTCTCTTCTGCTTGCTGCGTTGTTTGTAGTATAATGCATATGTGAGCAACTATCTCAGAGCGACATTCACAATCGTAGGCTCCATACAGTGCATTCAACTCTAGCCCAGTCATGCTGCAGAGCAGGTGAGGACTGTGAACGAGAATCCCACAGAAAGGAAAAAAGAGCTCTTTCATCTCCACTGCACGACACACAGCAGGTTTAATTAGAAAGTGTCGGCCCAGCATCGGTGGGTGTGTATTTCTATGTGTCTCACAACAAACCCAGTTTTGATGAGCTTTGGACTCATTCACATAATGCAATGATGTCTCATCCCGACTGCAACTTGGGTTCTGTGGTCCCTTTTAAAATTAATCTCTTTGTAAAGTTGGGAAACACAGTAGCAAATAAATAAATAATAATAATAATAATAAATAAAGTCCAGCTTCTCCATTGAAATAACCAGCCTAGAGGAGCTGAACTGGCTCAGTGTGGCAGGTTTAAACATGCCGATTTGCTGCTCAAGAATAATTTCTTATTATTATCAATATTGAAAACAGTTGTTCTGCTTAATAAGTTTGTGAATCTGTAATACATTTATTTTTTTTAGAATCCTTTGTGTATAGAATAATGTTTAAAAGAACTGCATTTGTTTGAAATATATATATTTTTTGTCATAAAAATGTACTTTACTATTTTCACTATTGATCAATTTAATGTGCCCTTGCTGAAAAAAAAAGTATAAATTAAAAAAACAAATCTGACCTCACTCTTACCTTAAGACTATCCACTTCTCAACAAAACAAAGAGACAGATAAATATACTTTGACAATTATTTTAGTGACAATATTTGAGCGTGATGTTGGATGGAGACAATAAATTTAAACCATGAATAAATAATGACAGAATTTTTATTCATTTTAAATTAAATGTAACATCTAGGCTTGAGTAAAGAAAATGCACAGAACAGAATGAAACTCATTCTCATTCATTAAATACAATATAATTACCCTATTAATTTCATGAAATTAATATTATATGAACCTAAAAAACTGGAAACAAAATCTCTCTAGTTCATATGTAAAATGCTTACTGTACATTTTAGATGCTGTCAACATGTTAATACTGTACATTTCAGAGTTTATGAAAATGTATGTGTGCTAAAAGAAACATTTTGGCCACTTTCATGCTAGTTTTAGCTGCTTTTGCATTCAGATAATACAAGCATCTTAACCGACCTGTACTGGAAAAATAGCATTGTCATCCAAACTCCTTGAAGATTAGGAGTGAGAAAAAACACACTTTTACCTCAAGATAAAGTATTGATATTCTCAAGACAAGAATCAACATTTTTTTTATCACTTTTGTCACTATTCAGAGCACGTAGCATTAACGTAATAGCATTAACTTCTCTCAGTTTTTCCCTTAAAATCCAAACTGATAATAACAATTTTAAAGTACCAAAGTCCAATGCAAATACAAGAAAAAAAATCACAGTACATCAGTTTTGAATAACTATACAGCAAATATAAAGATTCACATGACTCAAATACTGCTATAACACTGGACAATACTGTTATTATATCTGATACCCACCTTTAGTCAAGAACGTCTTGAAAGTTTCTCTTTTTTCTCAAAACTGTGACCATGATGTACACCATTTCTGACCCAGACATACTCTTGACCCAAAACACCGTCCACTCCCAGATGGTAAATGTTCCTCTAGAGTGCTTTTCTGAGTGCTTAGTTTCCAAAGGAAGCAGATGTCAGTGAATTTAAAAGGCTGGTATCCTATGTGTGTATGTGTGTATTTGTTCTCTCTCAATGACAGTAACATGACAACATTGTGTATCCCATAAATGTGGGCAGTGTGTACATAAGGATTGTAAGTGTCCATGGGAGAGGGCTGATGTGTACGTAAGTGTTATTTATTGGGCGAGCGTGAAGTGTTTACTGCAGGGACAAGAGACAGTGTCAGTCCAGTCTAATCCCTCTACCAACAGCAACACCATCCTTTTTCTCTCTCTCCATTTCTTTCCCCTCCGCTCTCTCTCTTAATCTGTATGAAAACACATTCCACAGGGTTAATGGACTACATCTTTCTCTCTCTCCTGCTCTAAATCATCCTGTCTTCATTTAGTCCCTCTCTGGCAGATGTTTTTAACCAAGAGGAGTCAGGGTCTCGCTCACAGACCGGGTGGACCTAGCATGGAAATGGCCAACAAGGTGCGCCAATAGAACCACACACGCTGCATTATAGCTGAGGCACATTCAATAGAAGGTAGAAGGAAATGCGCTTTATTGCCAGAAGATTAGAAAGTTCAGCCAAAGTGATTGGATTAGCTTCTCTTTTGCACTCAGGGCGGAAAGTGATTGGATGTGTATGTGCATCAGTATAGAGGAGAACATACAGCGTTCACATTTTCTGCCACTTGACAATCACACAACGTTCAGAAGCATAATTTATTTATGCAGCTAGATGTAATGCTGACTTGGTATTCATTTCTTGACATTTGCTTGACATTTCAAAGGAACTAATTATGTTACAGGAAGTAGAATGTTGAGTTACTTTTGTATTACTTTATCGCATTGTCAGCTGACAGAGACACTGCTGTATCCAAAATGCTTGGCTTACAAACTTTTTTTTTTTTACATTGAATCTTGTATCTTAATCTTAATCTTAATTTCAATTGAGGTTCATTGGAAAAACGTGCCTTTGGTGAAATTTCTGCAAAATTATATTATGTTGCTTCTTGCATGTTTCACAACCCTTTCTAACTAAAATGTCCAGTAAGTGGCCATAAAAGTGTGTCCACATCCATCAATGTTTTATAATATTGTTTTTTGTAAGTCACAGCAGCTTTGAAATTAAATGTCCAATAAGTGGTGCTAATATTAAAGTTAGCAAAAGCAAATGTAAGATAAAAATGCATTTTCTAAAGCAACCATGCCATTTTAGCTCTATTTAAGCTATTTTATTGTGTTTAAAGGGATTCAGATCTGAGCATTCCATATCATGTCTGCAACACTACTAGGCAAGCAAGTTAGAAAAACATCAGAAAAGCCATATACTGTATATGGGGCTTGTTATGTGAAGCAAAAGTCAAAATGTACTGTTTACAAATCATGCACTATGGTGGGATAAAAGTTTTTGAGATCATAACATAATATTGTACAAGAACCACGCAAAAAGAAGATAATCAATAATCTTCCCCTGTACTCATAATTTGTGTGAAAATAAATAAAAGTTGTTGGTTGTTGGTGTTTTACTGACATTAGTTTTCACTGAATTGTAGGTTGATTATAGGTAGGTTTTTGTAGTGTAACAAAAATTTAGGTAGAGGCCTGTTTATCCAATAAACCTATGTTGGTTAAACTACACATTCACTAAAAAATGTATCTTGTAATGCATTACCTCAACACTGAGCCACATCCACATCCAACCAGGTGTGTCCTGGTTACAGTATGATTCACTTGTGCTTACACACTTTCTTTCAATACACATAAAAGATACTGAGGTGTAAGTAACGATAATTAGTGATGCTGTAGGTTTCATGAATCCACATACCACACACATTCATAGACAGAGAAAGAAGCATGCTTGGAATTTTTTTCTCCTCCAGGCTTTCTTGCAGATATATCCGTCTGTTCTCTCTCTTTCTCTCTATACTCACATTAAATACACAAGTGACTGTAATAATAGTTATTCCGTACTGCAACTATATAAAGCACATGGTTTTTAAACTGCACACACTCATACAGGTCTCATCAAGCTCTGTAAAATCTACTATGCCTTCAAATAAAATGTTTGATTGAGTAAAAGTGAACTCCCATAACCAAAAGACTTCCTTGAGTACAAACTTTGTAAAATTGTATTTTAAGGTAAAAGTATGCCTATGCATTTTCACCATAACCTTTATTACTTACACTTGAGAGGTTAGTTCTGTCATCATTTACTCATCCTCATGCTGCTCAAAACCTGTATTATTTTCTATCTTCTGCAGAATACAAAAGCAGACATTACAAGAATGTCCATACAGTTTTGTCCATATAGTGAAAGTCAATGAGGTCCTATAATTTCAAGCTTCAAAAAGGACATAAAGTAATGAGTGGGGTGGGGCCAAGAGCCATGGGAGCGGAGCAAGGCCAGCGGAGTAAATGATAATGATTGACACCTCTGCCACTTACAACAGTGCAAGACGAGAGAGGACAAGGCCTGGGACATTTCATGTTGTTGTTTTATTGTGTTTTATGCGGTAGTCGTCTGTGAGGGGCTGTCGCTTTACTTTTGTTTTGTGTTTGTTTATTTGATAAAGTTTTATGTTTAAATGTTATCCCGTTCCCGCCTCCTTCTTCATGTAACTACAAACTTTGTTACAGTAACATAAAAGTAACCCATACTGTAAAAAACCAGTGGTTTAATCCAAGTCTTCTGAAGCAGTATAATCACAGAGTGAGTGGTGCTTGTGTCATGATGTTAAGTCATGTGACACACAGGCACAGCTCGTCTGTAAAACATTTCCTCTATATAATCTAAATAAATATTAAACTGTAAATGTGTTCAGCATTCTGCAACAAGTATTTTTCGGATTTTCTTGACAATTTTAAGTCATAAAGTGCGCAGGATATATTAAATTCATCGCAAGTTTCGGTAGGCACATAAAATGATACTAAGTGTGGCAGTTGTGCCAGTGTCCTCATGAACTCAACAGCACCCCACAAATTTTACAATGTAAATTTATGGTGAAAAGTGGATCTGCAGCAATCTCTAATTAATTTTGCCAGTTTTGAGACTGCCCTGCTTATTTTCATGTTAACTTATCTTACTCCAGACCAACACGATATCAGTCAGCTTCAACTATATGTGTCTGCATCAGGTCAGTAAATAGATGGCATGACTGTTTTTCTCACTTTATGTGGAGTAGTGTTTTAAATGAATGAAAGTGTTAATACTGAAGATTAAATGTTGTCACGGCCGGCTCGTGGCCGCAACAAACAAAGGAACCATCCACCAAAAAATCTAGAAATTACATAATTCTAGGGGATTAACATAATATACCACGACATTAAACCGCAATTGAAAAAGTCTGAGAAAACAACAAACGACAGATCCAGTCAAGCGAGTCAATCCAACTCCAGGTGGAGATGATGTCGCTTCTCCACATGTCTCTCTCTCATTCCGGTAACCGGAATACTTATATCTCCTGCTTCCTAATTGAAACAGGTGATCCTCATCTCTCCTGCCACCTACAAGAGAACAAGAAAAAAAAAAAAAAAACGGAACAAGAAAAATACACAAATACATAAACACCCTTACACCATAACACCTCCCCCCTTAAAAAAGAGAATCCTTCGAAAAGACCTCCAATACTGTGCCTTCTCAATCTGATTCCCCCCCTTGCAACTCCAATAGCAGCAACTCTGGATAGGAAGAACCACAGTCACAATAAGGGAGAACAGAACAAATAAATCAACTGAATCAGTCACAAAGACTCTTACACGGGGCACGAGATAAAGCATAAGCCAGCACGTTCTCTACACCCTTGATGTGTCGAATCTCCAAAGGAAAGGGCTGTAAAAAGAGAGACCAACGAATAAGACACTGATTTGGGCTCTGCAAAGAGTGCAAAAAGGTAAGTGGTTGTGGTCTGAAAATACCACAGCTGGAAAGGTTCCACTTGTTAAATAAATTTCAAAAAACTGCAAAGCCCAAATCAAAGCCAAGGCCTCCTTTTCAATGGTGGAATAATGCAACTGGTGAGACTTGAATTTCCTGGAAAAATAACAAACTTGTCTTTCAATAACGTGTACATCAGTTTGTAACAGTACTGCTCCAGCTCCAACATGACTGGCGTCTACCTGTATTTGAAAAGAATGTCCAATGCATGGGGCAGCCAACACAGGTGCCGTGCTAAGGATCATTCAAATTTCACATTCTTCTTCAGCAAATCAGTCAGAGGGGCTACCACAGAAGAAAAATTCCGGTAATAGCCCACCACACCCAAAAACCGCATAAGCTCTTGTTTAGTGTTGGGTGGAGGAAACTTATCAATTGCCAAGACCTTTGCCCGCACTGGACATACCTTACCCTGCCCAACTACCTTCCCTAGATAGGTCACAGTCGCCTTGGCGAACTCACACTTCGCCAAGTTGACCGTGAGCCTAGCCTCTGCCAATCGCTCAAAAAGTGCTCTAATACATAAAAGATGTTGCTCCCAAGTATCACTATATACAACCACATCATCTAAATAGACTGCACATTGATCTAACCCAGAAGTTACACGGTTCATCAAGCGCTGAAAAGTAACGGGTGCATTTCGAAGGCCAAAACTCATAACGGAGTAAGAATATAGCCCAGAAGGGGTAATAAAAGAAGCAATCTCTTGTGCACGAGCTGTTTACGGCACTTACCAATATCCTTTTAATAGATCAAATTTACTGACATACAAAACAGAGCCGACCGAATCTATACAATCTTCCATTCGGGGCAAAGGGAAAGTCTGGTTTTGTTACATTATTTACCTTCCTATAGTCAGCACCTGATCACCTGGGTCAAACACAAGGGACTCTATTTTTTGATCAAACAACCGTTTTATCTTCTTCTGTTTACTTAACAAATTCTCCTTAGCCACTTCCCCAGCTTAGAATAATGTCTAAAACCATCTACATAATGCAACAAACTCTGAGGTGGATCGGGTCCCACCTTCAGTCCATCATGAAGAACAGCCAGTGGTCCACGCACTTTATGACCAAAGACCAATTCATTGGGACAAAACCCCAAACTATCCTGAACCACCTCCTGAGCAGCCAACAATAACCAGGGCAGCCCTTCCTCCCAGTCACCCTATAAGCCTGTAGCAGAGACTTTAAGGTTTGGTGGAAGTGCTCCAAAACACCCTGACTTTGTGGGTGATAGGCAGTCGAATGGTTTTGCTTCACACCAAGCTGCTGCAAGACTTCCTGAAACATATGAGAAGTGAAGTTTGATCCCTGATCGCTAGGAATCCCAAAGACCGAAATAAACTGTGTCAAAGCTTTAACAATAGAACGAGGATAGGCAGCAGGTCACCTAGTATTTTGAAACATTACAGTAAAAAGATACACACTTCCGGACTTAGAAGGAGGTAACAGACCCACACAATTGATTACCAGATGCTGAAATGGTGAACCAATCACTGGTATATGACATAGGGGGGCTGGTTGTAAACACTGGTTTGGCTTTCCTGTGATCTGGCAGGTTGGGCAGGTCTTGATAAAGTTCCTAACGTCTTTTTTATTTGGGGCCAATAAAAATAACGCAGCAGATAATTGTGCTTACGTAAAAAGCCTTTATATAGTTCTGTTGTGTTTGTTTTATGATCGTTTTGAGATGAGACACGATATTCTTTTCCTCACTTAAATCCCTTGACAGTTTTTAACATTCTAAATCAACATTCAGAGACAATATTAAGGCAATAACTCTATAGCATTCTGTGTGTGTAGTTCGAGCCTGTCAATCAATCTGAATAATGCAAGGACATTAGATCTCTGCCAAAAGTGTGTGCATGTGTTAGACTATAAAGACTATAAGCTTTCTTGAGTTAATTATAAACTAGCACTATGACCCTGAATCTGCCCCACCTAAATGTACAGTCAGGTGCCACTATTGGTGACACAAGAACAAGTGAGTTCATCAATGATTTGTGAACTACAAATTCAAAATTTAACAGTGTGCAGCTTAGAATCACTTTTACACATTTCTTTCACTTTGAGGAGCTTTTAACTTGTGTGTAACATTGACCATTGATCTAATAAACACTGTAAGAGTCAGTGATACTACCACAGTTCTCTTCAAGATAGACACTCCACCAAATCCATAAACATCCCTCTGTGGGAAAATCATTGTGGTGGGGTGAAATCAAAATGGAATGGTACCAATTATCAGTGCTGAATGTTGGAAATTAATTTGATGAACTCAGTGGCTTGCCTGTTAAGTGTGTGGAATATTTAACATGGTAATTAATGCCTTCTGATGCTCCTCTATCTCCCCTTGGAGCAATGGTAAAGAGCTTCTGATGGAGTAACAAAATGTTTAAGTTCTTATCTGCAGTGCCTTCATGCTAGCCAGATTTTTGACATGTTTGCTATAACAGGATGTGAGAAGAATATGTTATTAGAGTCAATACTAAATGGATCTTGAAGCATACAAACAGATGATGTCCTATACCTAGTCTAAGATGACACACAGTCTGTTCACAGTCCGCCTGTCCTGAAGCTTACTGAAATCTCCTGATTGGATCTGATTGGTCAGTGCTACGCAACTTCCATGATTTTTAAATGATGACAGAATTTGCATTAATTTAATATTTTAAAGTGTCAGCTTGGGGTAAATTAATTAAATCCTTCACAACGAGTTAAATCTAGAACCACAAACTACCTGAGGAGAATGAAATCCGTACAATGTCAAATGTAAATGTGCTAAACACATTTAGCACATTTACGCCCAAGCGCGTCAGCTCATTAGGAGAGAGATCCATGAACTAATCCAGTGGTTCTCAACTCCAGTCCTCAGGACCCAATGGTCTGCACTTTTTGTATGTCTCCGTTATTTAACGCACCTGATTCAGATCATCAGCTCATTAGGAGAGAGATCCATGATCTGAACTCAGTGTGTCAGATTCAGAAACATTCAAAATGTGCAGAGCAGTGGGTCCCTACACAATTAACATAAAAAAATTTGACTAGTGTGAGCACTCCGTGCCACACTCGGGTGCAGTTCGTTTGGAAGAGGTGGGCCAGGGCACAGTTCAGTTGGGCTCGGGCGCGGTATGCATGCCTAACCACGCCGGAGCGCAGAACAGATACTATTTTGTGTGTGCTAATGTCATCATTACGACCGCAAACATATTATATTACTACTACTACACTTCACCTTTTAATAAATGTAATTCAATCAAGTATATTTAGGTTCATAATGGCTCTCGTTCTTACCTTATTGATAAACAGGAAATGTAGTTTGCGAGTAAAGCTGCAAATTATTTTATTAACCTCAGCTGTCTCCATAATAATTTTCTGATACATACAAGTGAAAATCAATGCACGGAATAAATTAATTATTAGTAATTATTCGGCAGAATATTAGCGAAAGTGGTTTTCTCCGTTATCTCATACATGACATAAGCCTGCTCCGGCCCGGAAAGTTTAGTGCTAGTGTGAGTGGAGGCCAGAGGGGGAGTGGGGAGGGGGGATAATCACAAAAAAACAAGATGTTCTACTGCAGGGGTAGGCAACGTCGGTCCTGGAGTGCCGATGTCCTGCAGAGTTTAGCTACAACCCTGAAAAAACCCTCACTTGTCTGTAGCCTTAGTAATCCTGAAGACCTTGATTAGCTTGTTTGGGTGTGTTTGATTAAGGTTAGAGCTAAACTCTGCAGGACAGCAGCACTCCAGGACCGACATTGCCTATCCCTGTTCTACTGTATTAGACTTCATACAAGCAGACAAATGTATGGCTACTCCAGAATATCTCATGAAACCTCTGATAGGATTCTGTGTTTCTGCAGCTTTCACTCTAATTGGTTCAAGAGTTCCAGCTGATATGGTAAGCGGCTGCCAAAGGAAAGCAACTAGAGGTAAATGAAAATACCATGACTGTGACTGTATTGTAGTTAAATGTCCATGAGCAAGAGGAAATGAGGTACTCACATTAATCTTTAATTCTCTGGCGTTGGCCACGAGCGCCGGCAAGAGACATACGTCAAGAGAACAATGTTGCACATGAATAATACATTGAGAGGGCGCATTAATTTCATGCGGGTCCTTGTGTCTGTTTCCAGCCGCAATTAAAGGGTTTTTCAGTCAACTTAATATTTATGCACAACCCTCTACATTACGAGTAAATCACTTGCATATGCGACTAAATTTCCACTCTGGGCGACTAAATGATGTCTGATACTAGCTAATGGCTAATAAATTCTCAGATTTTACTCGCCAGTGTGTGATTTGGAGGCTAAGTATAAGTTTATCACAGATACATTTTCACTCGCCAAACACTCCGACCGAACTATTCAGAGTTTCACTCTCCGTCAACCAATATGTGATATTTTTCAGTTTTTCTCTATGGATGTGCAACGCACCTCTATCTGACGTACCGTAAACTCTAGTGTGAAGGTGCACGTATCAAACATGCAGAGAGAGAGAAAGAGAGAGAAAGAATTGACACGCTACATGTAAATGATTCTCTTTGTTGTATTTTCCCATCAAAATTCTTCAGCTTTTAAGAACTGCCAGGTTTTCGGGTAGTGGGCGGAGCTAATGCGCAAACCGCAATCTCATTGGCTGGAACTCATCTATTATTGTCCCTATTTTGATTTCAGCAAATCAGTTCGAGCGAACGCACAAAACCTGATTAATATTCATGAATCCAGCAGCTCATTAATCCTTAGTAATCCTAAGTGCGTTTTATAGTTCTTATTAGTAGAATTTGTATCATTATTATCTTATCAGTATTTTTGTTAGTTTTTTCCCTTTTTTGAGGTGCCCATCTCACCAATCCCCCCATCACTCCAGCTCAAAGCGGTCTGTTCCAGCTTCGCTAAAGATCTGCTGATTCCACTAATCCGCTCCATGTTTTTCCGCCCGTTTCCACAGCATTTCCATAAAGGCAGTTCAATATTGAAAATGTGAATACAAAGGTCCAGCAAGCCAGCAGGAAAATCATCATATATAATAATATTAATAGTAGGCCTATAAATGGTTAAAAAATAATTTAAATGGTCTAAATGAGTTGTTTATTAGTATATAATATAAATTTATGCTGTAAAATATTAAATTAAATGTCTAATACTTATGGGGAGAGTGGGGTAAGATTAGCCATTTTTTACTTGGTCCTCAAGATAAGTTAAAATGATGCAGAAGTACAATGAAAGTATATATCCTATCCTATCCACATGAAAGTATTCCTGTCATTTTAAATGATCTATGACAAAGGGTTCTAAAAATATGGGTTCTAATAAAAAAGTGTTCCCATGGCTCAGTTTCCCCCGGGTTAGGGGTAAGTTGACCCAAGTCGAGTCAGTGGGTAAGATGCACCATCTTGGTGTAAAATGACCATCTGACGAAATCTGATTCAAACCCATGTGAAATAAATAATAATAATAATAATAAATAATTTAATCATTTCCTTTTACAAACAGTCATATTTCTTTTCATGAAGTTAACTTTAACACCATAAAACCAACCATATTTAATTGTTTGCATTTCTGAAACAATATGTTGAACACTAAAGTTGTAACCTTCCTAAAAACAGTATGTTGGCCATTATGGACTACAGTTGGAAATATGTATCTGATTATAATGCAATGAAAAGCATTTTCTGGTTCTTATCAGAGAAGGATTTGGTGCACTGTCCCTATCAAATTAGCTACAAAATATGTACAGTATATATGATAATCTAAACCAGGGGTTCTCAAAGTCTACATTCAAAGGTCCAAATCTGAATTTTCATCAATGACAAAGGTCCGGAACTATTGGTAATTACAAAACTTGCTTTTAATAAACATGTATAACAAATCAACGTTAATTTTATGAAAAAATAAGATACCTTTTGCATTCAAAATTCATAAATAACAAGTGCAAATGTGGCAAAACAATTCATTTAAGTGTCCGGATTTTTCTTAACAAAACACCACAAAAGTAACATGGCGCAAAATACAGAGCAGTCTAATGTGAGAAATGGCACTGTCTGTCTCCCATCAGCTGCCGAAACCGTGGCACAAAAGGTGTGGTTGCTAGACGGAGACACTGGCCTAAATGTTCATTAGTCATCGAAAATACATTTTGGTCCAAAAATAACAAAAATGACAACTTTATTCAGCATTGTCTTCTCTTCCGAGTCTGTTGTGAGCGCGTTCACAACACTGCTGTGACTGCTGACGTACGACGCTGCTGATGTGTTATCTTTGTTATTGGGCGCACCAGAAAACACGTCAGCAGCGTCATACGTCAGCAGCATCGTGAAAACGCTCACAACAAACCCGGAAGAGAAGACAATGCTGGATAAAGTCGTCATTTTTGTTATTTTTGGACCAAAATTTATTTTCAACAAATTCTAACGGACCCTCTGATGTCACATGGACTACTTTGATGATGTTTTTATTACATTTCTGGACATGGACAGTATACCGTACATACATTTTCAATGGAGGGTCAGAAAGCTCTCGGTCTAAATCTAAAATATCTTAAACTGTGTTCCGAAGATGAACGGAAGTCTTACGGGTTTGGAACGACATGAGGGTGAGTCATTAATGACATAATTTTTATTTTTCGGTGAACTAACCCTTTAATTATCTCTGCATCAGTGAATGGCTTCTTGTTTTTGCCTAGTACCCAGGCCACACGGAAAGATGCTTTTGTAGCTCCCTCTTGCTGTGTCACAGCTCTCACAAGCAACTTATTTGTTGATTCATATGAAGACTTTAGCTGTCGTAGTTTTGCTGTCCGTACCTCTGTATTTTGTGGATATTGCCGTTCAAAATGACCGTGTTTTGTTTCATAATGCCGTTTGACATTTCCACTCTTCACAGCTCCAACTGCCTCGTTACAAATCAAACAGAATGGCTTCGTGCTGGATTGGGCCAAAATGAATGCATACCTCTCTGTCCAATCATCTTTGAAAACTCTATTTTCTTCGTCAAC
Organism: Cyprinus carpio; assembly: GCF_018340385.1. Lineage (NCBI taxonomy): Eukaryota > Metazoa > Chordata > Actinopteri > Cypriniformes > Cyprinidae > Cyprinus > Cyprinus carpio. The sequence goes on along the minus strand of NC_056584.1, from coordinate 9,828,463 downwards.
TTTTCTTTTCCTTGACAATGACATCCTCCACACCCATTCAAACGCTTACTGCGGTGAAGTGTCGCGTCACGCGACTCGCGCCCAATTACGTCAAAAGTATACACTCATTGGATGTCATTGCAACTGAATAACGGAGGAAAACTTTAAATATCTTGCCTTCGCTTTAATTTCGGACCATCTCCAAAAAGACCTAAAACACTAAACAAAGGATTTTGACGTGTTTATCAAAGTAGGAAATCCAGACTTTTAATCCCTTACACACAATTACTGCTGTTTAAATACGAAATGGAGGCGGGTCGGGATTGAATTCTCTCCGGGTCCGGATCCGGACCGGAGTCCGGACTTTGAGAAGTGCTGATCTAAACCATCCAGTAAATATCACATTAATATGCCAGTTTATATTTCAGAGATTTCACTTAATTACAGTGCCTTATGGTCGGGTAAGTTAAAATGCTGACTTTATTTACCCCACAGCATTTGGCTCATTTTGACCCATAGCTGCCATTTTGAAAAAAAAAAAATAATAATAATTACTGTTGTTTACCAGTTCAGGCTAATATTTAGCTAAATGATTTGCATGGTTTTATATGTTGCTAAATATAAATATTTTTAGACCTGGATAAATTTGCTTTGATGTAACAACCATTACATCTGTTATGCTAAAATTTTACTAAGACAAGCCAAAAACAGTTTTTAAAGAAAATGGTTGCCTTCCATTCTCCTTTTCACAGTCTTTCACAGAAACGGGGGTGGATCAACTTACCCACTGGCTCAACTTACCCCACTCTCCCCTACTTCCATTGAAGATGAGGCAGAAGCAGGCTCAGAGAGTGAGGGAGAGCCCAGTCTTATTAAAACATCTACAATAAAGTCTGAAATTATTACAGAGTGTGCTGTCTTCTCTTTTAATTGTATATTTGTAACAACCGGATGATTTGTATTAACAAGCACCCACCCCCATAGTGCCCTTTTTTTGGTTTGGGCCACTGCCCCTCAAAATGTCTGTTCACGGCCATGATTCTAATGACTAAAGTTCTATCATTAAATAATACTTGATTATCATATTATTGTCGTTATATATATATCAGTCTGTCAAGTAAACTCAAAAAATTAATAGCCAATGGCGATTCAATTGCCAAGGTGTCCGAAAAGGGTTGATGCAGTTGTAGTGGAGGCCCTTAAGGTGATTATCTTTCAGGTGGGCACTTCCACATTTGTTATCTGTCTCTTCATTACTATAACACATACTGCCATCTAAACCGGACTCGGGAGTGCCTAACGACATAGAACAATAACAATTTAACTCTCATTGTTTCATTAATTTTATTTCCCAAAAATTAATGCATCCTGTCATCTAAACTGCACCGGGGAATGTATAACGACACGGAATGGTAGAGATCTAATTCACGCCATTCCATTCATTTTCTTCTTTGAAGACTTTTAATAATAAACAAGCTGTGGGGCGTGAGCAACTAATATAAAGTTTCAAATCTATACCTGAATGAAGATGTATAGACACAGATACAGACAGTCCTGTAGGTGTTGCTAGGTGCTGGGAAGCAGAAGGCGAAGCTGTCAGAAGCGATTCACTCTCATATCAGAGACTAGAGCGGAAGCACAAGTCTGTCATGCCTCTCAGCCGCACTGATGTTTGATGGTGATGATGTTTCTATGTGAGACTCTTGATGCAGTCCAACCCTCCACTGCAGTTTGAATTTCATTCTGTTACAACAGATGAACAGCCAGTCAACAGCTCTCACTGTACACATATACATGAGGCACAGGGCTGCATTCACATTTGATGGACTACAAGAATTGAGCATGTCCTTAATGAAGCACAATGGACCTGTTTCACCACACACTTCTGTCACAGTCATGTTCTTGCATCCTGTTGCATGTCTCTCAATTGAATACAGTTACAGCATGTCTCATTGCCAGATTTTGTTTTTTAAGGCTCCTCTCCACTCCACCGAAGGCCACGACACACCTCCCTAAGGCTGTTATGGATGCCCGGCTGACCTGGAAAACTGCCACACTCATACACACAAGTGGGATTACAAAGGCTATCCTATCCAGTGAGCACACAGCTTAACCCATAGTGTGACTATGCAGCAAATTTGACAAAAGGAGTTTACAAAGCTTAATATGGGTAACAGGCATTAATAGACAGGATTAAAGGGATGGTTCACCCAAAAATGATTTACTCTCATCATTTACTCAACCTCATGCGAGAGTCTGACACAATTTAAATGTGTGGAATGTGCATACAAAGTACGGAAAATTTTCAGCCAAAAAGATGTACATCACACTAATTATTGTATGGCTTCAGAAGACTCAGAATATAGCACAATAAAATCGTATGGGTTACTTTTATTATGCTTTTGGTCTTGTTTGAAGCTTATGATTGTGAATTATCATGCATTTACACTATGGGAAGGAGCTACTTGGACATCTTTGTGTTCAACAGAAGAGAGAAGATTATAAGGAATTTGAACAGCATGAAGGTGAGTAAATGATGGCAGAATTATAATTTTTGGGTAAAAAAAAATCATTCAAAGATGTCAAAGGATATAGAGGATTAAATGAATTCAATAAAACTAACTGCAAACCATTTAAATGACTGAAAAAAAAATGATTTGCTTATATTTATTTTGCTCAGTGACAGTTACTAATCCTGTCATCACAGCAAATAATCAAATAATTCTATTTATCTTACACATCAATGCATAGTGACTTTTCCAACAAAGTTGCAACAAAAATCTGTATATGAGCTATATATGTGTGAGCTGTGCAATAGCATGTAACAACCCGAGTCCAGTTTCAGCTCATGGTCATTTCCAAATCCTCTTCCCCTCTCTCTTCTCCTATAGTCTGCTGTCTTCCTAAATAACTGCACTATCAATAAAAGACCAAAAAATTCATTATCTGTAGGTGGCCACTCTATCTACCATTAAAAAGTAAAGTGTTTTTTTTTTTTTTTTTTTTTTTTTCAAAATTTGTCATTTCAAAGTAATACTTTTATTAAGAAAGGGTTTTTTTATAAAAAAAAAAAAAAAAACTATTTCAAATAAATGTTGTTCTTTTGAACTTTCTATCTATCAAAAAAACCCTGAAACAAAATGTATCCACAGTTTCCACCGAAATATTAAGCAACACAACTATTTTCAACATTGATAATAATAAGAAATGTTTCTTGAGCTGCAAATCACCATATTAGAATGATTTCAGAAGGATTGTGTGATTGTGTGAAGACTGGAGTAATGATGCTGAAAATACAGCTTTACATCAGAAATAATTAACATTTTAAAGTATATTCAAATACAAATAATTGTAATTGTAATAATATTTCACAATATAATTGTTTTTATTGTATTTTTGATCAGAAGAGACTTTCAAAAAGATTAAAAAATTATTACAGACCCCAAATTCTTGAAAGGCAGTGTAGATTGTGGACTGCCTTGTAATGATCACATATAATCACATGACACACATTTATCTCACACATACCTTTCTGTAGTCCTGTATTAATATTTCTGTCTTTAACATGTTTGGCAGTATTATTACACTACTAGTTTTATATTATCTTTAGCAACAAACTCCTAGTTTTAACTATCAATACCTTTGGATCTGACACCTGTTATGATGCACTTTGATTCTGGTCATTGACAAGCCATGTACATGGGGAAAAGACATCTATCATTAGATCATGAACAATACTTGTTAAAGGTCAAGTGTGTAATTTTTTCCGTGCAAACAGCTTGATGAAATTGCAAAAACATTGACTTTTTTAAACAGATTTTACAACATCTCAGTTACGCAATTTGAAACTTCAGATGATCTGCTACTGGCACTGCCCCTTTCTCTCTCTCACCTCCAGCTCATGATGGGCAGATGGTTGGGGAGATTGGACCGAAAGGTCTTTTGTTCTCTTTTTCCTGCCATCACTGCAAGAGCATTAAAAGATTGCAGGTGTGAAGGTGAGCATTAGTGAAATGTGATCCTATATACCACATAGTACCTGAAACATTAGTGGGTCGTTCATGCTGAATGAGAATGTTAACAGAGTGAAGACAGTGCCTGCATGCCTGCTGAACAGGTCTGTAGCTTTGATGTCAGCACATAAGCTGAGTAAGTGAAGCACAGGGAGTAAAAATAGTTGGGCTGTTCAGTCGTTGTGCTTTCAGGGGCAATCAGGCTCATATTCAGGATTTATGAGAGGTTGAGCCAAGAGTATAAATCCTTATGTAAACATATAGCTCAGATCAGACTGCTTTATTGATCCTGCAAAAGGTTCCAGTTCCCAAGAGATCAGCCTACCTCATCTTGCCGTAATGATATCGATGTGTTCAAGCAGCTGGGTCTCTGGTTGTGTGGTGGTAAAGTTTCACCGTGACCCAATTGTGTCTAAGTGGTGCTTAGTTGCTGGTGGACAATGAGAATTGTTTGAAATAATGACTTAGATAGAAGTATAGATGGCTCCAGTGGCTTAGGGAGCTTGAATATCCATGAGATGCTATGTAGCTGGAGCTGAACGCAACTGATGGCTGAAGCTTTACGGCTGTCTGTCAGACATCCAAGAGTGTGATTCACATTGTAGGCCTCTGATCATCGTTGTTCGACTTCTTCAAACATGTTCAAACTGCATGAACGTTTTCTGGAGAATTTGTAGAGAGTATTTGTAGAGGGAATTTGTATAAAATGTCTATATAACTGCTGCAAGTAGGTTTCTTGTGCTGTTAGTTTTGAAGCTCTATATATGCTTCAGCTGCATGATAATTGTGTATGTCTTAAGGACATGGAAAGCCTTTCACAGCTATGAATGGCTGGTACAGAAACACGCACAAATCATTCTAGTCTGACAATCCTTTATGTTTCTCTCTGACTTTCTTCCAACCTTGAATCCTCCTACACATATTCCATATCTTCTATTATATTTATTAATTTGCCTGATTCTTACTGTTCTTTTTCTACCATATTCTCATAGGCCATTTCTCAATATGCATTTTATGCAGTCTTGCATCCTTGTGTTCTAGTACTACATCATCATCAACCCTTGAAGTTCAAGTGCAATACTAATAAGCTGAGCAACAAGATAAGACTAAATCTCAAATACCACAAAGATGTGTTCTGAGTTTGTTACTTGAAGGTAGTCTGCCAACTCTTTAACCCGATCTGAAAGATGTATACACTACCGTTCAAAAGTTTGGGATCAGTAAGATTTAATTAAACTAAAAAAAATTAAATCATCTTTTTTATTTAACAAGGCAGCATTACAATTGACAGTAAAGACATTTCTGTCATGACAACTCTCGAAGGGACTGGCATGGTAATGTACGTGACGTTAATGTATTTGGTCTTTTACAAATTTACAGATGCTGTTTTTTTTTAATTGTCTACTTTCTAACTTTCTAATTCTTCTCATTTTTAAGATTGAAAGTAAATAAAGTAAAGGTTGTAAAGTCTGAAGGTTGTGTGGCACTTAAGACTGGAATAAAGTCTGCTGGAAATTCAGCTTTGCATCAAAGGAATACATTACCTTTTAAAATATTTAAATATGTATAATTTAAAACATAATTATTATAATAATAATAGTTATTGTTAAATTGTAATTAAATTATAATAAAAACATACGGAATTATATAACATTAAAAAAATCACAATTTTTACTGTTCTTACTGTATTTTTGATCAAATAAATGTAGTCTTGAAATACAGTGTGTGTGTGTGTGTGTGTGTGTGTGTGTGTGTGTGTGTGTGTGTGTGTGTGTGTGTCATGAACTCTTTCTCTTTGAAACTTAAAATTAGAAAAACTCTCACGTCTGACCAGTTGCAATGGGAAATAGAAACATTATATTCTGAAAGCAGATACAGTGCACAGTACGAGTTTTAAGAAACTGAGCATGTTCTTGCAGATTTTGTGAACGGCTGTGCAACTCAGAACCCATTGTAATTAATGCACTGGGCTGCAACCCAAATATAAATCATCTTGCTGTTTGACTGTGATCATATAAGCCACTCAGGAGTTTCCACATGCAATCCACAGCAAGCTATGAGTTGTTGTGGTTAGCAAACTCACCACAGATTACCCAAACTCATTCACCTCAAGGGGATTTTAATTATATTTCACTGTGGTTTACACTCACTGTTTTATAGACTTTGTAGACTGTCAGGACCAGAGGAAAAATGGCTTATTTACTGACTATTATATAACCTATATACAAGAGGTTTTTCAAATCCCAGGCACTTCAACCCCACATATAAGACTTGGCTACAGTACAGACTTCAACTTGTCAACTTTTGTGTGGAAAAGGCAGTCCCCACTGAGACTGTGTACTGTTTCGCCAACAGCAAGCTGTGGGCCTAAAAGTCCCGCTGAACAGTTGGAGGAAGGCTTTCAGGTCTGGAGAAGGTGGGTCAACAGATACTACAGGTGGAGGTGGAGAGCTTACAGTGTAATGAATCTACTACTGGGATCAGCTGGAGTGTAAACACCAGCAGAACAATGTGAAATGAGGATCATTACTGGCTACAAACAGATTTATAACCTGACGGTGCAAGAAAACTTGTTAATGAGAGTGTTAATGAGACAGATTTGGATATCCAGCAGTTGTCTTTCACCAACATACTTCTGCTTCCTCCACTATCTTCCTTCTGTTCATTGTCTTTAAAAACCTATTCTGATGGTATGAGGCCTAGTGTTGAAGATGAGCCAAAAAGCTCTGTGGGTTCTTTAGAACTTCACACTGAATCAGATATCAATATCCAAACTCTGAAAGATGTCCTGCTTTGTTTCAGTGCCAAAGCGGGACTACAACAGTCACTCTCTACCAGTGGTGTAATGTAATAAAGTAATAATACTTTGTTACAATACTTAAGTATTTTTTGGGAGAATGTGTACTTTACTTGAGTTTTTATTCTGTCAACTTTCACTTTTACTCCACTATGTTTCCTAATTAAAATTTATACTTTAACTCCGATACATTTCCCCAAAGCATATTCATTACTTAGTACAAAATAAAGTCGGAAGAACACAGACTGCAAGAAAATAGGTTTGAATTGCCGGTTAGACTACTAAAAACACCTTTTCTCATGTGTAAACAAGTGCTCACACAACAGCGGATATATCGTATGCGATAATATGGTAAGTGTTGTTTTAACGATGTGCGATTTGACATCATAGAGTATATCACAAAAACACACAGAGTGCATGCATATTGTACACTACATGATTTAGTCTATTAAAATGCATTTAGAATCATCAAAATTCAAAGCATTTTAAATTGTAGGCGGCAAAAATGCCTCTGTATGTCTTTTATATTTATATAATTTAATATAGTTAATCTATATCACACGAAAATGGCTATTTTTTTCTCTCCAGATATCAACATGATATCAAATGTAATAATGATTTTATACAAGTTTAATAAGGTTAGTATTAAGTGACTTTCATTTTAGACACAATATTGCCTGTTTTTGTAAAATTTTGCCAACGAAAATAGTTCTAATCAAAGATCACAGCACTGTTTTGCGTCTCTGAGCAACACAAACACAAGACGTGTTTCCTTATTGAATGAATCAGCTTTTTGAATGAATCGGCTGAATGAATGATTCAGTGGCTGCATCCGAAAACTTAGGCAGGTGACTTGCTGCCTTGCTGCCGTATCAGGCAATGACTTTGCAGGCAGCGTTTTTGCACTTTGGTGATAACTAAGTGGATATTTCATTACTGCAATATTAATTTCTCGCTAGAAATGACATAAAAAGTGGAAAACATTGATCAAAACCATACATTTACACACAAACTGACCACCGACCGCAACTTTCAGACGCCATCTTTATTTTTTGGCTTAACTGTCACAGAATGGAACGCACAGGATTGTGGGATATCAAAGGCAGCGAAGGATACATCTATGCTGCCTTCAAAAATCGGCCAGATGAAGGCATCTCTGGAGACAGGAAATGAAGCTAACATTGAATTCAGACGTGCCTTGATGCCTTCCTACATTGGAATGCGTCCTCCGAAGGCAGCATTTTTCAGTTTTCGGATGCAGCCAGTGACTCACTCATTCATACAACCAAATGCTTTGTTCCTGAATGAATCAGTGGTTTGAATGAATCGGTTGACCGCCATCTGGCGGTTTTAATTTCACATTTCAACTATTTTTTCATGTTTTTTAATTATTTCCAATAACGGTATTCAATGTTTTAAACAAACCATTATTTATTATTTAGTTGTTATTTATATATATTTTACTGCAGGTTAAATGCATCCATATCCCATCTGAGCTACATTAAACTGTGTAACATTTCTAAATGCCACTTCAGATGCAGATTCCAGAAATGTTTTCTTATGATGGAATTATGCTAACCCAGAAGGAGTTAAAACTGATCATATCTTGCTGCTCAAACTGTGTATAAACCTTTAAACATTATTATAAATGGTGACTTTAACTTCCATCAAAGTTATTTTCTGGTAAGATATCTGGACTTTTATTTAAGTGTGGCTTTCAGGTACTTCTCTCTATACATAATGAAAATCCAAGAAGAAAAAGTCTTCTTGTACTTTTAGTACAAGTGTGCCTTGCTTGTGAAGCAAACTCAGAGCAATGCAATTAAATGATGGCACAGACTCCTGCCCTGTGTCAGAATGTGCGTACGTTCCTGAAACAATATGCAAAGCGTAGTGTGTCAAATGAGCAGGATGATACAGTAGGCAAAAAAAATGTGCAAGCAGTGGATACTTTGGACATTCTGAGGAGCCTCCAGATTCAAAGTGCTGAAAAAGAGTTGGGTTGCTCACTAGCTCTTTTCAAGTCTGAGTGCTATGGGCATTGGGCACCAAGACGTTTTTTTCATAGTTAAATTAATTGTTTAATAATGCCTCAATAAATTACTTGCATACTGCCATTTAAAAGTTTATATATATATATATATATATATATATATATATATATATATATATATATATATATATATATAAAGGATGCATTTATTACACAGTCAAAAGTGTCTTCAGTGTCACATCATGCTTCAGAAATCAATCTACTGTGCTGAATTGATGTTCAAGAAACATTTCTTGAAAACAGTTGTGTTGCTTAATATTTTTGTGGAAACCTTCATAATTAATAACCTAAAAAACAAATAATTAGAAAAATAAATCATTTCAAAAATTCAAAAAATGACATTGATCACTTTTAATCAGTTTAATGCATCCTCGCTGAATATAATAATTAAAAAAAAATTGGATTTTCTTTTTAAAAAAATCTTACTGACCCCAAACTTTTGATTGGTAGTGTAGTGCGCCTCAAAATTGTGGAATTCCCAAGGCAATATCAGCATAAATAATTTTATATTAAATAACAAATTCATAAATTCAAAACAGAACAAAACTGTGTTCTGATTTATCTTAAGTATACTAACTTTCACTAGCAATCAATCAATCCATAAAGGAGTGCTGAACCAATAATCTTCAAAAAAGAAACCTGGGCTATTAGGGTTAATCCAGTAAAAATTTCCCTGTCTGACTATTACGTGTATATGCAAAAACTAAAAGAAAATCACTATTGCTGGTCTTCAGTGACAACTGTTACTAATGCATTTACACCAAGAAATAAAGTTTTATGCTGATATTGTCCAACATGTGTACTTTATCAATGGACATCAAAGAAGTGCTTCACTGAATTGAGTACATAGTGTTCTATGAAAGTCCAGAAGTTTGGATGCAGCTCTATATTACAGGCCACTTTTTTACTGATACCCAGCAATTGAGGCTCCAGGACTGATGATGTTTAACAGCACTGAGGAACAGGGGACCTGTCCTGGCTGTACCTGAGAGTCCAGCTAGATCAGAAATAAAAACACTGCTGTGCCAGACAAGAAAGTTACAGGTATTGTGTGCAGCAGACTGCTACAGATGATCGATTATTCTGTAGTGACCAGTGCGCTTTTCAACAGTGAGTCACAAAGTCTCCTGGCACTGCAGAACAGAAACAATCCATCATTCCATCTTTCTAACTTTAATTTGCAAAGCAAGCATTTTGTACAAAACACGTCTTTAGTTTTTTTACTCACACTGGGTTAGTAATTATTACCTATGGATGAAATGTGCATTGGCTGGAACACGCAAGGAGTGTCACATGAGGCAGGATACCATAACAGGACACGGCATAAGCGTTAGACATTAATGAGAGTAATGTTGCCGTAATTACAGAGCACACTGTGATTGTAAGTGTGTACTGTGGCAAGGCGGCAAGGAGAGGAACGTGGTTTAGAAGACCCTTTAACTGCAATAATGGCTCATATTTAAACTAACATGTCTGGGTGAAATATGCAGAGGCATGAATATTAACACCTGCTTTTAAACTGAACAGTATACTTGAATAGTCACGCCATCTGGTGTGCCTACAACCCATTCACTCCAGAGTAATTAATGGCCGTGTTCATTCTTCACAAACAAGTTCTAGATATAGTGACATCATCATCATGATCATCATCTATTTCTTGGTTTTATGGACGTCTTAGAGTACGATACTGCACAAAACACTCCAGTCCTGTCTCATTAACAACACTCACAGTTGTAAAACCCTACAGCTGTGCATGTCCGTTTGCTACAGGGAGAGTGCTGACGTATAGCTGGCCTGAATTTAAATGAAAAACCTCTGCGATTTCAAAGACAATAATGCAATGACATACTCAGTATGAAACCTGAAGTGATGCTTGCGATCATCAATTCATTAGATCATCATCTCACTATTGGCTCTTTTAATTACTCTCCAAACACACATTAACCAAGTTTTAGTTATGAAGGCATGAGTGTTATATGCCGTACAGTAGAGTGTGGTCAAGTCTGAAATTAAAATGTGCTTGAGGCTAATGAAGAGCTCTCCAGACAACAGCTGTGTTTTAATGCATCCGTGCACTGCAAAGGAGCGCTCACACTATGGAAATGCATCCTCAGAGCAGCCATTACACAGCCATAAATCAATTGGCAACCTTTAACATTAATTATATTTCAAGCTCAACAACAGGAGTGTACTTTGATCAATGCTAGCAATGCCACACCCACATATCCCATCAGCCCCTGCTATCTGATATCAGCACATTCTCACTTAATGGAATCTGAACGGCCGATATCTTGCAGACACACACCATTACACTCCATTACTGTACTGGTTCTCATGTGTGTATGAGCCTTTTCTGTACTAAAGTAAGAAACAACAAACCACTTTTTGAGCTGCCAAGAAATTTTGCTGGGAGGGTATACGCCTTATTTGCAAAACAGAAGTAAGCTATTTTCTGTGAATTTGCGAGACTTCTGATTCATTAGCCACTGCAGGTAAATAACTATAAGAACAACAAAGTGCAGTAAATGGTAAAACTCTTTGCGCTACAAACCAGCGTGTTTATGATTGTGTAAATTAAAATAATATGATAACAAATACACGTTTGCAATATCAAGCTGCATAACAGACTGTACGGCTAAAATAACTGGAAGCCTCACACATGGCTTCCGCAAGTTACAAATGGCTGTGCCCACTCTTACGGTCCAAAACAGATTATCTAACAAGATGTGATCCACACTTTCTGTACACAATTTAAGTGACACTTATACATCCACAACACTAGGGGGCACTCAATACTGTTCATACAGCTCTAGATTCCTATTGAAATTATGCTGTATTACATTTAAAGGAAGGGAATTTCCAGTGTAGCAGATGTGATAATATGTCACGTTAAATAGGAAGAGCTGTTAATGTGGCATCTATGATTGTGTCTCAAATGACATACTATCCAATATGCACAATAAGGCCTACTTTATACTATGTACTCTATAGTCTAGTGTATTTTGTCTGGTTATTTTGTGATTCAGCATCAGAGTCTGATACATGAGAAAAACTGTGACAGCTGAGGGCATGAAGTATACAACATTTCACACATTTCTTTATGGATTTTTCAGTGTGAACACAAAACCAGCTAATAGGGAACGTTCTCAGAATTTTGGCTAATGTTCTGGCAAGGTTTTCTGATAGTTATGAAAAACATTCCAGTATCCAGTAACGTTAAAAGTATGTTCATTTAAAGATATCTGGTCTTCAATATTGTTCTCAAAACATTCGCACAAACAAAGTTATTTTTCTTAAACGTTTTAGTTGTTTTGTTTTGTTGTTTGTTTGTTTGTTTGCTTTTTCATGGTGCTACGTTTCAGAAAGATAAGAAAATATTTAAATGTAATAGTTCCATAATGTTTGCAAAATGATTAAATGAAATGTTCTTTTAACAGTCATACAACCAACACAACATTATCAGAACAATAATCAGAAATAACATAACGTTAGCTAAATGTTCTTACAACATATTTTTGTAAGTTATGTACTCACACTATTTAAATTACAGTGCTAAAGTACAAGAATTGGAAATATATGATCGTGATCTTGATCAGTTAATCCAGGGCACACTTAAAATTCTAAAAACATTAAAACAGCGGTATCATTGCCAAAAAAAAATATGTTTGCAACTATTATTTGCCCTTTTTGAATGTTTCCATTATGAAACAGCCATTGACAATGGCTTCTGGACATTTCTAAATTGCAAGTGTGCCTTAGATTTTTTTCCAATCGCACTTTTCCCTATCAAAGACTACCTAAAAATATATATTTTACAGAACTTCAAAACATACTGACAACTGGAACTCAATTTTGCAGGAAGGTAGAGATCCAGAGCAAGACTGAACACTACATTGGAAACTCAACCACACCTCCTCCACTTATTCTCCACACAGCTGATTCACACCTTCATTGCTTATATATATATATATATATATATATATATATATATATATATATATATATATATATATATATATATATCATTTTTTTTTTTTTTTTTTTCTTTTTTCACAATGTTCTTCATATCTAAAGAACACCCATTTCAAAAAAAAAACTAGTGGTCATTGCTTTTAAAAATGATACCAGTATCTAAAGATCCAAGATGACAAATATAATGCTACTATGTAATACAGGCGTGCCCAACCCTGCTCCTGGCGATCGACTGTCCTGCATTGTTTAGCTTCAACACTAATCAAACACACCCGCCTTTAATTTTTAAGTGAGCCTGAAGACCTTAATTAGTTGCTTCAGGTGTGTTTGATTAGGGTTGGAGCTGAACTTTGCAGGACAGTCGATCGCCAGGAGCAGGGTTGGGCACCCCTGATGTAATACAACCTAATGAAAATTAGATGTACACAAAATCCTTAATTTTAAATGGAATCTTAAAACAGAAAATGTGTACTATTCATTGATAACACTGCTAGTAAATTTCAGAACTAACAGTAGGCAAAATGACCTCTATTCAACAGCCAAGTGGCACAGCTTTCAAGTGGCATAGGGTTTTATTTTTGTTTTGTTTTTTAATCTCAGAATGTACAAATATCAGCTGAATAATTAGTCTAGCCAATGTAAAGGCCTGTCATTGCCAAAGACACAACTATCTTCTCTTGGAAATTCAGAAGAGCTGTGTATTTTCCTTGTGAGGTCAAGCTCATTTTCAAAACAGAGATCTCACTGTGAGCTGTTTAACACATCTGTTCTTGCAAAACTGAGCAAGTAAGAGCTTCCTCTGAGAAGTTCTTCCCATCACTCCAAGTGTACAGTTAACTGAAGAAACACTTATACACAGAGACAGAGAATGCATGGCTTGAGATATGTTGTGCTCAATGACTAGGATATTTGGAGTCTCTCTTGCCTCTCTTCCATCATGTCCTCTATTGATAGTAATGTGACATTGCAGACAGACTGGGTTTTGACACCAATGACAGAATCATGCTAACCAGGGCATAATTCCCTGCTGTGTGAGTGTGAGCTGAGCAGGCAAGGATAGTCTATACACACACACACACACACATAAGCTCTCAGCCATCAATTATAGCCACAGCCATATCACCCTGCAGCCCAAGACTGGTTGCCCACTGAAGCTAAGCAGGGTTGAGCCTGGTCAGAACCTGGATGGGAGGCCTCCTGGGAAAACTAGGTTGCTGCTGGAAGAGGTGTTAGTGAGGCCAGCAGTGTTATAGTGACGGGAAAAGTATACTGGAAAAAGCACTGTCCTTCAGATGAGACGTTAAACTGAGGTCCTGACTCTCTGTGGTCATTAAAAATCCCATGGCACTTCTCGTAAAGAGTTTTTGTGTGTGTGTGTGTGTATTTCTTAAAAGCATATTTTTTAGAACTGTAGCTGGAGATATATAATGAAATCTATTACATTATAAAATGTATATACTGTAATATTAATGAAATCAAAGGCCACATAAATGTTCTTAGAGACACTTTTATGACTATGTACCTTAACACACATAAATACACATTGAAAAATTGCACGTGGTAATAATGTCAAATTAAAAGTTGTACTTTACAATATGTTTTAAATCATTAGATTTTAATAATCTTTTTTGTGCTTAAATAAATACACATTTTAAAAATATTTACTAAAGTGCAACTTTCTCATTACAGATGTATAACTGAAGATGTATTTAAATATATGATACAGGTTTCCACAGAAATTACATTAAAGTAATAAAATTATATGCTTGTCAGTACATTCAGCAGTACACTTTAACCACATTTCAAAGACGAGAATTATGAAAATACAAATAAAGACACTTAAGTGGGTTAAAAATAAATATACTAAAAGGTATTTGAAATATATTTATTTCAAATACATTTACTTATTTATATACTTAATAAAAATACCCTGCAGTTGTACTTTCAGTACACTGTATAAGTGGTATACTTAAAGTCTGCTACATTGGAACAACTATACATCTTTTACTTGATGCACTTTAATTGTGTGGAAGTAGTGCTGAAGTCCAACTAAAGATAGACTGAAGTATATTTGATTGTGCTAAAGTGGATACTTTACATACACTTTAAATATCTTGCATTTAAAAGCCGATATTATTCAAAGATCATAGAATCTCCATCAATTCTCCACCATTAAACACATTTTAGACTTAATATTAAGAAATTTGCAATTAATTCTAATTTTTATATCATTAAGTCTCAAGTAATATGTCAGTAAATGAGTTATTAGTATGAAATAAATGTTTTAAAGATATTACTTTTTTACTAGGGATATTTAAAGTATTATAAATTGTCATTAACACTTTATTTTAAGGTGTCACATGTTGTCACACTTTGCTAGGGGAAGGAACCAGGAGATCCAGGAGAGTATTGAAGTAAGATATATTTAATGAAATGCACACAGAGATACAAACAGATAATGAAATGCAATGCTATACAAACTGAGAACTGACATTCAACAGCGGACCAAGAACTGGGAACAGAGAACACTATTTAAAGACAAACACAGATGGGACACAACTGGAATCTAATTAACTAAACGGAGAACACCTGGAACTAATAGAACAGAGGACAGGAACAGGAAACATGACCAAATAAGGAATAACAGGAACTAAGACTGGGGTAAAACAAGGAAAATCAAGTCCACAACACTGACACGTTACATGTACTTACTATTATAATACCAATTAATTATGCATAATTATATGCAAGTAACTATAAGCCAAACCCTAATCCTAACCATAACCATATACGTAAGTAGTTAATATTACTCAGTACTTTAATGTATAATTACACTGCAACAAGGACACCTTAAAATAAAGTGTAACCAAATTTTCATTTAATTGCAATTATCATTCAATTAAGTGTCTGAAAATATTTTATTCAATTCACACTATATTCTTTTAAAGTATATTAATTCTGTAATAAGTATTCTTTTTAATAGTATGCAAAAAGGTACTTCTTTTTCAAAATTTCATTTACTTATGCATTTTATTGCCACTTGGTTTGTTATTTTGTTATATAATGCTTATATATTCTTAATTGTGGCTTTTAAATTGTGACTTTTTGGAGCCACTTTACCTCGACACTGATATAGCTATTTGTTTCTCTTTCATTCCCTCTTTTCCTCAGTTTCACCTTTATATATACACACACTCACTGCAGGATCCCCCAGATGGCTCCATGTCACCTAACAGGAACCAAATCCATCAGAAATAATGTGACATCAGTTGGACAAACACACACACACACACCGACACATCCAGACAGACCACCACCACCTAATTCAGCAATCAGCCAACCATAAATCAGAAAATGATTTATTTATTCAGCGATAAACATCGCACATGCTCTCATTCTCTCGCTCTCTCCTCCTCACACGAAAAGACAGGCACACGGGCACACTGTCGTTTTTTTTTCTCTCCTGCATTGTGTGTGTATGTGTGTGTTTATGTACCTTGGTGAGCAGTAAACGAGCTGGGAGGAAGACCTGGCCCCTCCATCCTCCTCTAAAAAAGCGTTCTGTTTCAGTCTACCGTGCAACATCTCTGTTTCTCCCCCTCACACTTGATGGATAGGAAAAATGACGAAGGAGTGTTGATGTACAAAGGGATGAATAATCAGTATGTCTGTGTCCCCTACCGATGTCATCCTGAGTTGTGAGGACATCCTCTCTAGAGTAGTAAACATACAGAGCCCAGAGGAACTCTGCTCCAGCAACTGTACAAAAAGATCCCAGCTTAAATCAGAAACATGACTGAAGTTTAGTTTAAGCAAAACCCAAATGCTTGTCCTCCTCTAACCAGCAGAGAAAAGAGTTCGGTATGAGCCCGTCGCTCTCACAAGAAACAGCTACTGAAGAAGTGACAGCAATCAACATCATCTTTTACAGTTTACAGAGATACTGCACTTATACAGATTCATAACACACTCACAGATATTCAAACATCCCCTCGACCAGCACTGTTCTGCACTCATCTGAATTCACAACCAATGTTCTGTTTGAGGTCTCAGAGACACCAAGGCCCTATGTTTAATGCTCATTATACTTTCTACTCTTATGAGAACTGAAATAAAATTTCAACTTGATAAAATACTGTATTTTAAACATGCTCAGTGACAAATGTCTCATTATGCAAGTTTGGGGTCTTGGGGAACATGAATAAATGCAATAAATCTTCAAATGCTATTATGTTCAGACTGGTGTGCACATTGTAGTACACTCTTGTCAGATATGGCAAATGAGAAAAGCTCACCAACAGAGGTGTCTCATTCTCCACCAAGCTAGAGCACACTACTTTATTAAAAAAAAACTCTCTCAACAAATACTGCTTTAACAGAAGCTGCTGTTCAGTCTGTCAGTTTTAATTTTAATTTTAAAGTTTTCAGATCTTTGTTTTGTAATTTTTATTCATTTTTGTTTATATAGTCAATATAGATTTATTACATTTTAGTTTTAGTTTATTTAGTTAGGGGCCAAGCCCCAAAGGGGCTGTAGTCCCTATTGCATTTGTATGTTTCATTTATTAATATTCCTCTCCAATGGAAGTCTATGGCAGCCCTATGAAGGGAACATAGGAAAAAAATGAAAGTTGGCACACGTAGTGATGGTCTTGGATAATAATCTGACCAACTTTGGGGTCTCTAGGACAAACTCCACAGTGCCACCACCAGTTCAAAAATTATTTTTTCAATCTGTAATAACTTTTGAACCCTTTGTTGTAGAAAAAATTAATTTAGTTAATCTGATTTCGCTCTTCATGCAGATAGCATACAATATCTTACGTTAAGACTCCGCCCATTATAGTAGCGGCCTATTCTGTTTTTGTTGTTGTTGTTTTTTTGCTACTTCTTCAAAATTTCTCTAATTAATCTGAAAATTGGCAGAGATTACCGTTGGACTGAGCAGCAGAGAAATGACTGAACAGAATTTTGCTATTCATCTTTGTTCAAAAGTTACGATGTTGTGAACTCAACGATGTTGACGCAAAATTGGTTCAAAGGCTGTATCTTTGCCAAACTTCGATCGATCGAAATGAAACTCAGTAGGAGTCATCAGCACCATGATCTGAAGGTCTATGCCAAATTTAGCTACAGCGCCACATATGGATTATGAGATAGAAAAAATGGAAAACAAATTTGCTAATAATTTTTGAACACTTAGTCAGAAAATCATAACCTTAAAAAAAAAGCTTAAATTGCAATATCTTTTGAAATATTTTACACATTGGCACAAAAATCGGTAAGCATCATTGAAAGCATGACCCGGAGATACCTGAGAAGTTTGAACAAAGTGCCAACTAGTGTTACAGAGATATAAGGATTTATGCAAAAACATTGTCCAAATTGTGTTGTTTTTGTATCCTTTTATTCCTGGGGTTATGCAGATTCTGATGATATTTAATTTGTCATTTTCCATTAATATGACTGATCACCATATTGAAGTAAATGAAAAACATTATTTTTGCTACTCCTCCTACAAATTTTGTACAATTTTGTCTAAAATCTGATTAGATGATCTGTGGACTGAGCCACACAGAAATGACAGAACAAATTTTTGATATTTGCTTCCGTTCCTGAGAAATACCTCTCTGAATTTGACCATGCCTGTGTTTGAGGACACATGCTAGCTATCTTAGCATGCTAATTGGTTAACATGCTAAGCAGTTGTTATTACTTCTAATGTGGCTCTTCAACTGTCAGGTTAACTGTTAAGCTACATTTGCATTAAGTTAGCCAAGTTATGCTTTTGTGTGTTCATTCTCACACTGAAACCTCTCCTAAGCAGCCTGTTGAATGTGCATGAGCATCTAGCTCAATGTGTTACCATGGATCCCGAATGTTTCATGTTGTGGGTTCGAAACTCATTGTGACACACTTGCCCAGACTGCAAAAGATACTGTGGCAAGAAATGATCCAGAAGTTGCTTCTGTTGCAGACATTGAGCCTTTTGGAATGACCTCCTCTGAAACTATTAAATATGACATGCAGTGCATTTATATACAAATTCATCATTTTGAATTGATTCTCAGTTGAACTCAGTACTTTATTATGCAGGTCCAGCATTGTACTAATCCTTATTCCTCTTGGATTAAAAACAAATGTTTTTATTCATGCTTTGTTCACTTTCATTTGATCTTCTGTTCGTTCTGAGTTCATTCTTTCCTATAATTCTGAAACAGATGTTTTTCATGTTCATTCAATTTCTGCTGTTTTTCCTCTTCCTGCTCTGCACTGCATTACAGCCCCTTCAGGGACTTGGCCCCGTATCGCTGCTTGCTGCTATATTTCTAGTTATTTTAGTTCTTAAACTAAACAAAAGCCTGAAAGGAAATAACTAGCTGAAAGGAAATAAGATTTTATATATATAAAAAATATAGTTAATGTTTGTTTTATTTCAACACACTCAGGAGGGAAAAAGGTACACCGCTGTCACTGGAGCAGTACCACTGATATATACACATTCACCTAAAGGATTATTAGGAACACCTGTTCAATTTCTCATTAATGCAATTATCTAATCAACCAATCACATGGCAGTTGCTTCAATGCATTTAGGGGTGTGGTCCTGGTCAAGACAATCTCCTGAACTCCAAACTGAATGTCAGAATGGGAAAGAAAGGTGATTTAAGCAATTTTGAGCGTGGCATGGTTGTTGGTGCCAGACGGGCCGGTCTGAGTATTTCACAATCTGCTCAGTTACTGGGATTTTCACGCACAACCATTTCTAGGGTTTACAAAGAATGGTGTGAAAAGGGAAAAAAACATCCAGTATGCGGCAGTCCTGTGGGTGAAAATGCCTTGTTGATGCTAGAGGTCAGAGGAGAATGGGCCGACTGATTCAAGCTGATAGAAAAGCAACTTTGACTGAAATAACCACTTGTTACAACCGAGGTATGCAGCAAAGCATTTGTGAAGCCACAACACGCACAACCTTGAGGCGGATGGGCTACAACAGCAGAAGACCCCACCGGGTACCACTCATCTCCACTACAAATAGGAAAAAGAGGCTACAATTTGCACGAGCTCACCAAAATTGGACAGTTGAAGACTGGAAAATGTTGCCTGGTCTGATGAGTCTCGATTTCTGTTGAGACATTCAGATGGTAGAGTCAGAATTTGGCGTAAACAGAATGAGAACATGGATCCATCCTGCCTTGTTACCACTGTGCAGGCTGCTGGTGGTGGTGTAATGGTGTGGGGGATGTTTTCTTGGCACACTTTAGGCCCCTTAGTGCCAATTGGGCATCGTTTAAATGCCATGGCCTACCTGAGAATTGTTTCTGACCATGTCCATCCCTTTTTGACCACCATGTACCCATCCTCTGATGGCTACTTCCAGCAGGATAATGCACCATGTCACAAAGCTCGAATCATTTCAAATTGGTTTCTTGAACATGACAATGAGTTCACTGTACTAAAATGCCCCCCACAGTCACCAGATCTCAACCCAATACAGCATCTTTGGGATGTGGTGGAACGGGAGCTTCGTACCCTGGATGTCCATCCCACAAATCTCCATCAACTGCAAGATGCTATCCTATCAATACAGGCCAACATTTCTAAAGAATGCTTTCAGCACCTTGTTGAATCAATGCCACGTCGAATTAAGGCAGTACTGAAGGGGAAAGGGGGTCAAACACAGTATTAGTATGGTGTTCCTAATAATCTTTTAGGTGAGTGTATATATGACTGGATCGCTCATCATGTTCTAAACTGCCATTCAGTGGTGAAACCACCGGAATTGTTTGAGCCGCCATCTTACTATTCCCTACCGGCTAAGAGCTTCATTGGCTGACAGCCAAAACACTGACCTAAAATCACCCAATCTGGGCAGGATCGGGCAGGATAGGCGCTATATTGAAATCGTTAAGGTGGATGTGTCAGCTGCACACTTGCCGACACAGATGACTGATCCAAAACACAATATATTTCTTTATGTACATTATTATGCAGGAAATATTAAACATGAATATATATCTGGTATTACTATCTGAAACTGATTCGGATATACAGTACATATTACAATACAAGCCTGTTACTGTATTGTTCTATATTGTATTGAAATTCAAAAGTTACCACGCATCATCTTGAAAATAAAGCTTCATGTCTTTAAGTCCGTAGCATACGCAGTCAGTGATATTTCTCTGAATAAGTTGTGATGTGTGTATTATTTTATGTCCTGAGGGAGCAATATCTATTTCTGACTACTCAAGAATCATTCTTAGAAAAACATTTGCAGTCACCCTACTGTACGAATAAAAAAAAAAACAATTACATCAATCAATTACAATCAATGAGCCTAAGGCGAATTAAATACAAAGCATAAATCTTTATTCAGACTTTGTCATTTGAAATGCATATGTTGTGGATTTGTCCATCTGATGTTCATCATGTTCATCTGATTTTTGCTGCAGTAACAGGGAAATTCCCAACATTAAACGAATAACTATTTATATGCTCGGGAGGTTTGGGTTGTAAGAATGTACAGGGATACTTCAGATATAAAAATGCTGACTCATTAGGTAATATTTTCTCATTAAAATTGTACGATTTCCTATTAATTCAATAGAATGTATGGGAATACCAATATGGCTGCGCTGCGGCTTCACTTTTATGATGTCATGAGCAATCCAGTTCTCTATTATAGATCAGCGGGTGGTACCCTTTCAAAAGTACTAATATGTACCATTTGGTGGTAAAGATGCACCTTTTAGCTTATAGCTTATCTATCTTTTATCTTTGTATGGTTTTGGTTTTAGTTAATGATAATGACCCTGCTACAGACAAGTATTGAGCTTTGGCTCCCAAAACAAGCCCTTTAAAAACACAATATAAGCAAACAAGGTAAAACAGTACCAAGAGAACAAACATAAGATAAACAAATATTACCAACATCCTAATATGAATAAAATAGTCCATCCATGCATTTTCCAGAGCTTATCCGGGTATGGGTCGCAGTGGCAACAGGCTGAGTAAGTTGTACATCATTGTACATCGCACCGTTTCACTATGTTTCTCCTTGCATATGGTGAGCCCACAAGGAGATTGCCCCCGTGTTATTTTTCACATCTTTGTGATCACTCTTTTTCTGGCCTCTGGGACCAATTTGCCTTGGGAGACCCTACCAGGAACTTAAGCTCCAGACAACACAGCTCCCAGAGTCACTGAGACACTCAAAATTGAATACAGGTTTGGAACAACTTGAGGATGAGTAAATGACTGAATTTTCATTTTTGGGTTAACTATGTCCCATCCTACATTTTAATAATTCAAAAACATGTTTTAACATTAATTATACCTATAACTACTAAATTACCATAACCAAATTATATTTTATAATTTAATACTCAATGGATAACATTATGTCCCATCCTACATTTTCCTCTTGGAAATACATCAGTTTATGGAAACTGAAAAATACCTGTGTGTATATCTGTCATTGCTGTATAGACCAAGAGGCACTTCCTCCGGTACTTCCTGATCAGTAATTTTACTGTCTGATAGAAGTAATTAAACACCAAACACAGAATACTAATCGAAATTTAGCTATGTGCATTTGACAAACAAACATACCCATTTTTTTAAACATTTACATAAACCAAATTCCCAAAATCACACAAGCCAAAAGAAACAAAACACATCTTTACATTGTCATAAGTATAGTCCAATAGTGTCATAACATTTTAATTACAGACAAGGAGATGATGTTCAGTCCTAACTGCAGACGTACATGTCTCAGGGAATGTCAAAATGATAACTGAGATGTTTTGAGAGAGAGTTATGGAGTGGCATTTATTGGACAAAGGTTTATGCCATATATCAAGAGGGTTTAGAAGTATACTTCACTTTTGGACTGGACAAGAGTCTTATAAAATGCCTGCAGGCTTGCTCAGAAAGCCAAAAGTGCAACAAAACAGATATTCCAGACTCACTCAATCACTTTCTCAGTCTACTTGCACTGTGCTGTGGATAAATTTTGCACAAGTTTTCCCCAAATAACACTGAAATGACAAGCGGCATTGTCAGTCAAATCAGAGCCTGCGACAAGCAAACTTGTTTTATGACTTTGCTTTGATTTCTGGTTTCATATTGATGGTGAGAAACTTAGATTTCTGCATGCTCAGCGATGGGGAAAAAACTTCACTGATTTGAGTCTATCTGCTCAGTCAAATGAAGCACATTGTGTTCATATGAGCCTGTATGGATGCAAATAAACAGGTCTTCACATTCATTAATACTGGGTTACATCACTTAGCATTATATCTACGTAATCAACTTATGTCATAAATAAATTAGCCATTAATTTATTTTTAAGCACTAATCTAGTTTTCTTGTTTCATGTAACTAGATGTTTTTATATAAAGATATAGTCCATGTAATTAGCAATTATGTATTATCTATAGAAAAGTAAAGGTCATGTGTTGTATAATCATCAATGTGAGTCAAGCAGGATGCATCAAACAGTCCTCTGAATACATCAAGAATTCAAATGAGGTCGGTGTAGGAAAAGAAAAATTTGATTTCTAAACAATTCGCAACATGCTTGCATACTTGAGAGACACATTGAAAGATATGAAATGAAAAATTTGGATGGGCTCCTCAATTATTCCTTCACAACTGTGACAAAGCTGAGACATTTCAATGCACAGAGTTTAATAAACCTCCTCTCACCGGTCAAATAATACATTAACATAACTGCTCCCTCTTTGGTTGTTGATTTGTTGTTCTTCTAGTATATATATTTTATTATTGTCGTATTTTATTAACAATAATGTTGAAATAGTTTTGAAAGGAAAGAAAATGATGGCGAGGAGCCACAATCAAATATATGTTTCCCAAGTGAGCATCACAGCTGCTATGCCACGGCTCCGACCCTCTCTGTTTACATAAAATTGTGTTTCTGAGCAGAGATCTTTGTTCAAAGTGTTGAATAAATGATTCCGTTTCTTCCTCCTCCTAATAGGAAAACCCTGCTGTTCACTAAAAAGGAAAAAGAAAAAGCAGAATCCCACTCCTAGAGTAAACCAGGAATGGAGGTGGGAAGATCTGACAGCTGAGACTTATTTCATTCAATTTTTCTTTCTACCCCCTTTTTAACTCCTCTACAAATGTTTCACTAATGTCTTCCTAAAGCCCTCATTTGCTTTCATTGATAAAACTGGGCAGTAGAAACATTCAAAGACACTCACTGTCTTCAGGAGTTTGTGTCTAAATGAGACATAATTCAAATTAATTTTGTTTGAAGTTCAGCTGTGGACCCAGACTGACTGTCTGAACCTCAAACACATACTGACTGCATTACTTTCTTTGTTCTTGAATGCTGAATATTGTCTTTCATTATTCTAAAAAACTAAAGACATCAAGGGAAAAAAACATCCTACCTTTCAGGGGAAGTGTGTAGGTTTTGTAATGTAGAAAATGGCAGGGGAAGCATGTATCAGTCATTTACTGATACAAGAAAAGAAAAGAAAAAACAGGAAACCTGAAACCACGGTGCTCATTAAAGGGATACTCCACCCCAAAATGAAAATTTTGTCATTAATCACTTACACCCATGTTGTTCCAAACCTGTAAAAGCTCCGTTCGTCTTCAGAACACAATTTAAGATATTTTGGATGAAAACCGGGAGGCTTGTGACTGTCCCATGGACTGCCAAGTAAATAACAGTGTCAAGGTCCATTAAAAAGTATGGAAGTCGTCATCAGAATACTCCATCTGCCATCAGACGTGCATTCTGGGTTATATGAAGTGACGGGAATCACTTTTTGTAAGCGAAGAAAACAAAAATAGCGACTTTATTCAACAATTCCTTTGTCAACAGTCTCCTCTGTGTCTCTCCATATCACCGTATGCTGTTTATGGAATGTATGTTCTCTGTGTCATCCGCACCACAAGGATGCACTGTTTTCTTTCAAATCAATGCTAAACACACGTAGAAACAGCACATCTTTGTGGCGCGGATGACACAGAAGCGCATACGCAGCATAGCTACAGTGATATGGAGAGGCACAGAGGAGACTGTTGACAAAGGAATTGTTGAATAAAGTCATTATTTTTGTTATCTTCGCTTACAAAAAGTGTTTCCATCGCTTCATATAACCCAGATTGCACATCTGATGGCAGATGGAGTATTCTGACGACGACTTTCATACCTTTTATGGACCTTGACACTGTTATTTATTTGGCAGTCTATGGGACAGTCTCAAGCCTCCCAGTTTTCATCCTAAATATCTTAAATTGTGTTCCGAAGACAAACAGAGCTTTTATGGGTTTGGAACAATATGGAGGTAAGTGATTAATGACAAAATTTTCATTTTGGGGTGGAGTATCCCTTTAAGAACTCTAAAGCTAATGACAAAACTGGGGGTTTCACATGTGAAAACTGTGTTTCATTGGCACAGGTTGTGTCTTTAGTATTTCAATCGGAATAGCTTTGGGTGTGCATATAGCCCAGGATATAAGTTCTGTCCATATATAACTTTAATGTTTGGTTGATATATCTATAGATAGAGTCATCAGATGAGCAGACACTGAATTATTTATGAATGTTCAAATATTAAGAATGAAAGTTTAATGAAAATTTACTCACCTTCAGGATGTAGATGTAGATGAGTTTCGTTTTGTGTTACTTGCTCTCCAATGGATGCTCTGCAGTGAATGGGTGCCGTCAGAATGAGAGTCGAAACAGCTGATAAAAAACATCACAATAATCCACACCACTCCAGTCCATCAGTCAACTTTTAAAGTGGAGAAAGCAATAATATGGATAAAGAACTCGTATTTTAGCAAGAAGCAAAAGTTTGAAGTTGAAAATGTCTTGATGGTTTTGTTTCTTACAAACACAAAGCTTTTTGCTTAACAAGACGGTAATTGACTGGAGTGGTGTGGATTGTTTTTATCTGCTATTTCCACTCTCATTCTGATGGCACCCATTCACTCTAGAGGATCCATTGGTGAGAAAATGATGTAATGATACATTTCTCCAAATCTGTTCAGATGAAGAAACAAACTCATCTACATCTTGGATAGTCTGAGGGTGAGGACATTTTTAGCAAATTTTCATTTTTAGGTAAAGCATTCCTTTGAATTTGTGATTATGCAAGTTTTAAATCTATACTTAATTTAGTTATGTTTAAGATTATATCCATATTGCATAATTTTACATAATGAAGGTTCAATTTTAAAAAGTTGTTCTAGAGGGAAATGTATACCTGTTAAATGACACATTTTATTATGAAGGGGTAAAAGAGAGTGACAGTAATAACACTTCTATGCTTAGAGCTGAGACTCAGCACAAACTGAAGCACAATTTAGATGATTACTTGAGGCTTTCATCAAGACCTGGGAAAAAAAAAATATTCCCCAATTTAGGACAGAATCATCAAACAGCTGAATAACAGATTTCACAGCTGAAGTGGATCCAACTGTGTCAAGAAACGCTCTCTGATTTCTGTAATAATTGCGTTTGTGTTTTGCAAGCATATATTTAAAACCAAGGCTTTTTGAACCTCTTATGATGAATGTGTTAGAATTAATGACACACTAAATATTATTTTGTTGTTTGAGGCAGTTGGAACAACAAAGGAGTAACTATAAAGGACAAATTGTCTCCAACTTGAATTTACTGTTTTGAAAAGAAAAGGCTAATGTGTTTGTGAGAGGAATATAAAGAGAATCTGTAATATAAATTTCTTCATCTCCCGAGTGACTCAAATGTCTCTCAAATAAATAAATAAATAAAACTCATTTCACAGTACCCTTGCCGTTGTGACACTTGTTTGTTTTTGTAAAGTAAAGTAAATTCATGTTACAGTTCCCTTGCCGTTGTGACACTTGTGAGCACTATAATATTCTGTATGTTCATTCTACTTAAAATCAAGACATCAAAGGCTGATCAAGAGGATGCATTTTAACAATGCTTCAAAAAGTGTAAACCTGTATATTAGGATTAATAATGTGTCTATTACTTATTACTGCTTACTCTTTTAAAATTATTTTACTACTAGTCATATTAATTTGTGGCTACATATCATTGATTTGTTCCTTTTTTTAAAAATGAGAGAACAAATTAATAGGATTAAGGTTTAATTTGTGGTCACAATACCTTCTTTTGAATGAATATACACTATATATATAAATATACAATAACTTAAAAACAAAACTTCCTTCCCAAGTCAAAAAGACAATCTTTTGAAACTGAACTGTAAACAATGGCTTGTTCCAAAACCCTTGGATTCCTGATGTCAAAAAACCATAACTCATTAATAAATGACTGCCCACATATTTTAATGTTTAATTGATGTTCCTAACATCAGAAAAACCTACTTTATGATGATAATGGCAATGTGTGTAGCACCTACTGCTCTGAAAATGCTTCAAAGACATCTTAACATAAGGAAAAAGTGTTAAAGTTCATTTTTAATAAGGTCTCAAATCTTAACACATTGTGCAGCACATTTTGCAAAAGCACAATTATAACTCGTGTGAGTGCAGTAAAAAGCTGTTTTCACCTATGACGGCAGTGTTTACAAGTGATATCTTAAAGGCAAAGCAGCAAAAAAAAAACTCAAATTGGTTGTGAAAAACTACTGTTTATCATTTTAAATGGACTTTAAGAAAAACTGGTTAAAATATATATATATAAATATATAGACCCCTTGAAAGCAGACACCTGAAAATGTGACATTTTATAACATCCTCAGAAATGCTGTGAGAGATTTGAGTTATCTGTGACCGCAGACTACTTCAGTTCAAATGCTATTGTGATGGCATGTTAATGTGCTATAGATACTTTTTAATGCAAGTTGTCTAAACAACACTTCACAATTAAAGAGCATTTGGCCATAATGGGGCTCTTGTCATGCTTGATGCCAGAGGAATGCCAACAATCACACAGTCTGTAAGGCAGCTGACACGAGGAAGCCAGAAAAAACCTCACACTCACCAGTCAACATATTGAACAGCAGTACTTGTGAGTTATGACTGGCCTCACAATTACTATAAGTGGACATCCTTACCCTCCCTTCATTCCCACCGCAGCATGATGACAGACATAACTCGTCATTATTAAATCAGGGGAAAGAGAGGCTAAAAATGGATTTTCAGGAATTGCGTGATTGCTCCATTGGCCTAGATATGAAGGCGTCATACGGCCTTGTCAATCAGCCATCTCAGATCTGTTGGCAGACACACTGCTGTGAACTGTTGAATTATTTTAGATGAAAGTGTCAGAGGATTATTCAAATTGCCATGCACTTAACTGAACCAAAACATATAGCAATTAATAAAATGCAACACTGCCCTCTAGAGGAGAGCCAGATATATATTTACTGCAATGGTTTAATATTTGACCCAGCCAGACAGTAATGATCATATAAATTTAGACTTTAATTAACAAGAAACTCAATGAACAATGTTACCAATTGACCATTTATGGCCAGTTAATCAGGTACTCCAAAGTCATTCTGCCTGTGAGATTAAATGTACAAAAATAATCACTAAAAAAAACAATAAATACCACAATCTTTGCTGCTTTTTCTGGAATTTTTCTCAGAATTTTTCTGATGTCAAACTGCAATTAAAGTTTTAGAACATGTCCCTTTTGGTTTCCTCGGAGGAAAAAAATAGTTCATAATACACTTTGTGGATGCAATCTTCTACTTTTTAGACCCCCTCCTTTGAGCCGTGGCAGTGTGCATTACACCTTCAGACGAGAAACAGTTCCTCCAAATCTCCAAAATCAGAACATCTTGGATTTATCAGGCAGTTTAAATATTACTCGCAAACATTCGCGATTACACCAATAAGCACACGGTTTCATTTGCTCACGTAGCTCGCTATCTCTTTATCCAGAGCGAGGGTGAAACGGTGGTTGAGGAAGAGGAGCTGACCATGGGGAAGCAGTCTGTGCAACAATGCGTCCACTCGATCACTTTTCAGCAACACCTGAAAATAACAGCTAAGTCAGCAAGAGAGAAAAAGGGTAGCTTCAAATAATCAATAGCTTGGCAGCCTGCCTATTTACTTTGAATGCGCGTCCTTGTTCACTGTCTGACAACAACTCTAGCCCTAGTCATACAGTAATTGGAAAGAATATCATTTTTTAGTAAATTTCTGCAGAAAATACCCCTGAGCTCATTGGATTGCTTTTCTGTGAACGTATTGATCACAATGTAATCAACAGTTTATCATGTATCTCACACAGAATGAGATGTATATTATCATTTCAATTGTACCCACTGCTAGTCTTATTAGTGGGAAGAAACTAGGCCAGCAGACATAAGAAAAACTTGCACTCAGACTACTCTATAAGATTGCGGGAGTGCAACACAAGTTGTAACAATAAACGCAATACAATCATTTTCATAATCACGGCTGCATGAATCTACACAAAGATACAATGAAAACACCAAACAACTTAAATTCATTCAAATAACAGTCACTCAAACACACAATCATACATTAAAAATAACTTTTTTACATCAACAAGAACTTTTTTATTTCACAAAAATTTTTATCATTAAAAAAAAATATTAAGCAGCACAACTGTTTTCAACACAGCAAATAATAATAAAAAAATTTTTTCCTAAACATCAAATAATCACATTAAAATTTATCATGAAACATAATGTCATGACTCATGATCATGACACTGAAGACTGAAGTATTGATGCTGAAAATTCAGCTTTGCATCACAGGAATAAATTACATATTAAATATATATTTAAATAGAAAAAAGATATTTTGCATTTTAATATTTCACAATTTTATTGTTTTTAATTTGGATCAAATAAAGGCAGCCTTTGTGAGCATAAGAGACCAAAATATTCAAAAAAAATTAAAAAAAAGATAAAAAACAACTACATTTTACCAACAACTCCAAACAACTAAATACAATTAAATGTATTTTGTACACCAATATACACCTATATGCAAACACACAATAAACAGCTTAACATCCAAACATACATGCAACACATACATTCACACAGACAAGGAACTACAAGAACTACTGTCTGAAAAAAATATTGGATGTTACATTATATAAATTTTTTATACTTTTTATAAGAGAGTAACATGAGTTTCAGAGAGTAACATAAAGATGATTACTAAGGTGAATGTGTTTCCCTTTAAGTAATTGGTAAAGAAATCAGTTCAGAGATGTAAATAGTGGCAATCCGATAGAACATCATTCATTTTCAATGAGGGCTGGCAATTTCCAGCAAACAGCAGGGGCAGTTATAACACACCTCTCCTCAACAAGCCACACGATTTAAGTTATCGCTCATGGCTGGAGCACAAAACATGCTTGATTTGTTATTGTTAGTTTTACTATAACATTTTTAATCATTTTAAATTTATTTAAATTAGGTCTTGAACTCTACGTATGAGCAATAGTAATTAAGCACCCCTAATAAAATAATCATTAGTCCCAGAAAACCTCACCTCCGCACCAGGTCCAAGCAGACGTAGCTCCTCCAGGCAGTGACGTGCAATGTTACGAAGCGTTCCCTCTGCGAGCAGGAGGTTCTCGTGTGGTCTACAGACCAGAGTGAATGCTAGAGACTGAACCCCCAGCCACAGAACAACACTCCGATCTGGAAAGAGCTCTGCATTGCCCAGAGAAAACACCCCGCTGTCAGCTTCGCCCAGAGCTGCAGCCTCCTCACCCAGCACTGCCTCCACACTCGAACCGCCTGAGGCCTCCCTGCTCAGAGCCACAGCACTCCTCACCTGCCTGACAGAAGGAAAAAAGACAGCATTGTTTCCCATGGGTACACATACAAAAATGTACCAGTAACCATAGATCCTGACAAAATACCTAATGCAGTTATTGCTAATATAGACACTTGGTTTTAGTTGGATAGTTCACCCAAAAATGAATACTCTGTCATCATTTATGATTGTTTCTAACCTGTTTTTTCTTCTGTGGAACATAAAATATGTTGAGAAATGTTTTTATGCATACAATACTACAAGTCAATGGTAACCAAAACGGTTTGGTTACTAACATTCTTCAAAATATCTTTTTTTTATGTTCCACAGAAGGTCAGTCATCAAAACAACAAGATGATGATGATCACTGTAATCATAGTGGGACATCTTAATTAATATTATTTAATGTAATATTTTACAATCGTAGGCTTGATTAAAAGTAGTTGGCGGGAACGGTTAACATTGTGAATTCATCTCACCTCGCTACCACGTGAAGTCTCTCTTTCTGCATCAGTCGTCTCTGCTCCGGTGTGAAGTCACAAGCATCTCCGGTCTCCGGTCCGAACACACGCGCGTACAGTACCCGAGTCTCGCCTGCGGACAGCGCGCTCACCGGACACACCGTGTGGATTAGGAAACAAACCACCATGTCTGATTTGGCATAGCACAAACACCCGAAGAAAGCACGCACAATTATCAGATGTGCTGTAGCACGGACGCGAGGTGCCCGCGATAAAATAAACTTTGTAAATAAACTGTGTTAGAAAGTCACGATGCTATTGTTGACTCGCTCTGTCTGCACGGTTATTTCCGTGTTTGGTCATATGACTGTGAATCAGCTGATCAAGTGTGCGCAGTTCCAGTTTGTTAACTCTAGATGGCGCTCTTGGATAATTGGATGACTGATTCTTAGGACACAACTGTATTAAACCTATTTAACATTAGTGAAAGTTTTAACCAATTTATTAACCAGTTTATTTCTGTTTTTAATTCTGTTTGATTTAATTTTCTGTGATATTTGGCACATAAATACAATTTAAAACCTTGATTTGAATTATTTTAATATGCAATAGCAATAAACATTCATTAACATAAAAAAAACTATTCAGTTTCTAAAATAAAAAACAGGTAAAAGAGTTAAATGGTTTAGCTTTGCTGTCAGTATTACATATTAGATTATTTACCTGTCTTCCCACAGTGAAGGGTCTTACCAATGTTATTGCTTGGGTGTCACAATTTTTATTTGAAATGTTTAATTTAATTTTATTATTTATTTATTTACTTAGATGGGGGGTTACCTCATGGTTGCATGTGAAATGTAGTACAAAACAAACTTTCATGTTAAAGATTAAAGATAGCTACATTTTAAATGTGCTGCATATAGTGTTTTTATGCCACCACCAAGTTTTTCAAAACTTCTCCAGAATGAATTTCATAATATACTAACTTACAGTAACTAATTAGATTATATACATTCTTCAGTTTGAATCCTGTGAAATTTTAACCATAGGGACAGAAAAAAGAAACTCTTTGTACAGTTCTGCACCCAACAGATTCTCTAATGCGTATATGTTAAATAAAGGAGCATGTTTAAACACAGACAAAGTACAAAGTGCCATTGACTGAAGACTAAGTTGGACGTATTCAAACACATGTGCTTTAACACACAAAGGACAGTTGTTTTGCTTAACAACTGCTGGTCATGCTCACTTAGTCTATGAGGGAGAAGGACACACATCTCCCCCACTTCCTGCTACATTCAGCTTACACAAACACATCACATTCAGTAAGTTTGATATCCAGCACACAACACAAACTGTGAGATGACAAAAGAAGAATTAATGTTCCTAGAAGAAAGGAGACAGAACCAATAGCCTCTCCAAAGCTAACAATGAATGAAATAAAAGGTTTTACTGAAGATACAGGAAGACAGTGGGCAGAAACTAAACCCAAGGCCACATTCAGAAGATCTTGCTGTTGCAAAAGCAGTAGGATGTGGTTACAGTGATGGCAATACTCCAGTCTTTACAGCCGATTCTGGTAATTTTTAGACTCAGGGGTTAGACAAACAAAGCAGAAACACAAAGATGATGGAAACTCAGCATGCGTAAGATCCTCTTACTCAAATTCGGTTCTTTACCGGCTCTCTGTGGTTGATCTAAAACCACATATAATAAATATCCAAAGGGGGAAACAAAACCTGAAGTTTCAGCCTTCAAACATAAAAGGAAAAGATTAGACATTGATTCCACAACACAAAACATACATAATTAATTATTTTAAGGCAATTTGAATAATATAAGCATTACACAGTGAGCAGACTGTCAATGTAAAATGTAAATAGTATTTACAAAACCGTAAAGAACCATATTGCAAATTGTTGCTGTTGTAACTTAAAAGGGATTGGGTTCACCTTAATTTGCTGTTCCCCATTGACTTGCATAATGAGTTTTTTCCCCGCCATACTATGGATGTGAGTGGGGACCAGTAAAGGCAAGACACCGCAGGTGATCAGGGTAAAAATCTTTATAGGTATCACTATAACTTTCCCTGGTTGATTCATCACAGTACCTTAAGACAAATTATTTCTATTACAAGTTTTTTTGAAATGGGATGATTAAATACAGGAATGAGGCAGTATCTTTTTAAACATGCACAAATTTGCATAAACTTCCAGAAAAGAAATCTAAGCATTGGATAAAGCTAGGTTCAAAATTCTTGCTTAAATTTGTTACGTATATTAAAGGTTATTACATAGGGGATTTTGTGAAGCTCTTTTTATCACTCCATAAATCAGAAAATACTATCAACAGCCAGGGAAAATGTGTAAACCAGGTTAACGACATTAACAAATTCCTGTTAAACTGAAGTATTACTGAAGTGGAGAAAAGTGCCTGAAAATATATGTAATAAATGTGTCATAGAATATGTATTTTTGGATGTCTTCGGTCCACAATTTTGACAGAAACATTATGAATTAAAAATCGTTTAAAGTAAATAGTAATTATAAAGATTTACAACACGTTTTAACTTCAAGTTACTGCTTTATTTTTCAACAGATTATTTCACAAGGACCTACATTTGATTTAGTCTGGTGGGAATCAAGTTGCATGAGGAATATCTAAATGTCTGGCTAAAAACCAATAGTTTTAAACTTCTTTAGTTTCTCCTATCCACATGTAAAAACTGTGGCAAACGTTTCTTTTTAAACTTTCATTTCTTGTTTGCTCATACTGATAGAGTGCCCAAAAACACTTTTACGCATTAACTGAACAGAAACATTAGTGCAGGAACTGCTCTGACACTGTGCCAGGATGTTAGGAACGGCTGGGAAACTGCTGGCTCCTCCCCTGTGGAAGAGATTTGGAATGCATGTGTGTGCAGGGACACGTGCTGGTGCTTGACTAACCACATTCAAGGTGACTCAACCCCCTGGGCCAGTGAATAACAGCACACAGATGCAAGAGATCAATGCATGATTCAGCAAAGAGTTATTACCCCAAACTCCAAGTTTATTCAGGAATACAAAAACCAGCCTCTCATTTACACAACCAATAAAACATACACTCAGGAAGAGAAAATTTACAAAACACACTTGCATGGGAGTGAGAATTGTAACTCTTAACTGTCACTGGTTTACAAACAAATATAACAATATAATTTCAGAACTTTTTGGTGAACTTTGATGTGGTCATCACTTGCTGACCAGCAGCAAAATTCAGGATCCTGTCCCTGAGTTAGAGCTGTTGGCCAAGTGAGGGAAAAAAAAAAAATTAAAATAATAATAATAATTTTTGCTAGCTCCCCCCAAAACCAATTATTGAATGTTCAATTTCTAAAAACTCAAACCAGGACAGTCAAAGCAATATGGTCATCATCAACAGAATGCTTTACACATTTCTGAAAATATATGGGTAAAAATTTAAGTCATTATTTTACAATATGAGAATTTGCATAATTGTGACATTCTACTTTTTACCAATTTATAAAACAAATGTAATCTTTAGTTCTCCTGCAAGGGGAAGAGGGGGCAAAATTAATGCATAAATCACCACTACAATTAAAACGGGGGGGAAAAGTGCTCTATGGGGGGGTGGCAAGTTAAAAGAGTCATTATTTAATCTGACATACAAGTTAGGATAGGCCAGTGAACAAAAGAAAAAAAAAAAAAGGGGGGGGGGGGGGGGTAAAAATACAGGTTAGTTAAAACGTGTATGTGTAAGAAATGACAGTGACATGTAGCTGTGTGTTTCTAAAGGGAGATCAGGGTGGTTATAAAAAAAATAATAAAACCCAACAGTTTAAAAGTGATAAGATCAAACCAAATGTGCAGAGATACAGAATAGCCTCTCAACCTCATCTGACGTTGTGGTACTAAAGAAATACCAAACCCTGAAAACCAACAACTGTTCCCATCAAACACACGTCTTCAGGTCTCTGCCATGTCTCGTGTGTGAGGGCAGCTTATGAGCAAGTAAAGGCAGTGAAATGATGAGGGAATGTGAGCACGAGTCTCAAAGATTTTTGAGACGGCTGTACATGTCTCTCTTGCTGCGTTCTCCAGCCCAGGTGCGGCTCCTAAGGCGGAACTTCCTCAGGTCTTCTTTAAAGTCTTCATGATGCATCGGCCTATAAGCCTCGGGTTCACAGACCGACTGCAGAGAAAAACACATGCATTATAAACTTGGAAAGAGAAAAAAAAAAAAAAAAAAAAAAAAAAAAAAACCCCAAGTATGACATTGCATTCTGAAAACACATACCTTATGAAGTGGGAAAAAGTCTTTGTATCCTCCCTTCAGGATATAGAGTTCAGGGTAATGGAGGTTGGGGTACTCATTCAAATCGCGATCTCTCTGTCGAACGTAACGGCACATCCGTGGACCGCGTTCAGATGAAAATTCACAGTGGAAAACCAGCAGGACACGCTTCTTGGGACATTCTGGGAGAATGGGATTCTTTAAAAAGTAGCCTTCAATTTCATCCTCTTGATGGAGGTTAAGGGCACCCTGAAAGGCAGACAAAGTGGAGTCAGCCAAATTTGCCCCACACAAACACGACACCATTCAACTTCATCAGGGTTAACGAAATCCTAACCTTAATATGCCCGCCCTCATACTCATAAGGATAGCGGCAGTCGATGACAAACAGCCTCTCCACCAGATCGCTGAACTGCCCGTTCATTGCTTTAACCATCTGATAATACAGAAACGGATGTTAGAAAACAAGGAAAGGTGCAAGAGCACATACTTTGAATAGACAACAAGTAACTCATACAACTGCTCGTTTTTGCATGCTCTTGCATTTGAAATGTGCATGCTAAATGTTAATTTGTGCAAACTTACAATATCTGGAGTGATGTATTTCAACTCTTGGTGTTTTCCTTCTACTGTGGGTAGAGCAGGAGCTCAGAATGACAAATGAATGCTTTAAAATGGTGTTTGGTTTTATCATTATGCTATATTACATTACATTATATGTATTTTTTGTTATTTAAAAGCACTAATCACCTTGGTGAAATCTCCAATCACATTACTGGGATCTGTAGCCAACATGCTTTCAATCTGTGCATGATTAAAAGACTTTGACCTTTGAACCTGTAGGGGGAAGGGATCAAAGTTAGACCCAAATTAGAAACTCAGATTATGGGTGCTGATGATTTTCCTGTGAGGTCTGACCTGATGAGGCATAACATCCTCCTGCTCTGTGGGTGCAACTTGGGTCCCTGCCAGGCTCCGCCTCCTCTTTACTCTGACAGGTGTGTTCTCATCCTGTGGCCTCTCGGGTCTCTTTAGTGGGATACGCCCTACAGGGTTTGGCATAGAGGGAGATCGGAACAACCCACGTGGACGGCAGCGAACAACAGGCTAAGGGCAATAAAGTGTTGTTAACTATCATATCAATAACCATTTAAAAAAAAATAAAAAAATAGAGGGAGAGAAAGTGTAACAGCATACCGAATAATTACAGTCAGTACTTTGTTTAGCCACCAGAGGAGCTGTGAGAAGGCTGTCCATTCCAAAAGGAACCTCAGAGTCATTCTACATAAACAAATTCATCATGGTTATTTACAAATCAGAAAAAAGAAAAAAAAAACACCTTAGGAATAAAACAAAAGCAAACTGAAAAGTCACCTCCACATCATCCAGCCCCTCTAAGAAGCCATCATCATCGTCATCATCGTGGAGACAGGAGAGAGAGGGGCGGCGCAATATGAAGGGACTGCTCTCATCTGAAGAGTCGGGCTGATTGGAAGGTGGGGAAAGCTGGAGAATAGAGGAAGAACCAAGCTTTTAAAAAGTTACATCACCATAAATATTAAAACTTTAAGAACTACGTTTTTTTTTACAGGTTCTGCCAGGGATAAATGTTGTACCATTAAAGCAGGAGCAGAGTTGGGTCGGCAGGCAAAAGCATCCTTGGTGCCTCCAGTGGACCGCGCACGACAGCGTGATGCCGGCATGGAAGGCTTCTTGAACTCAAAATTCTCCTGTAAAAGACATAAGAGAAAGTTATTCCAACACCGCGCCCCATGAATTCCCATAACTCACTCTCTCAAAAAGCAATTTCAA
This sequence comes from Cyprinus carpio, assembly GCF_018340385.1. Taxonomy (NCBI): domain Eukaryota; kingdom Metazoa; phylum Chordata; class Actinopteri; order Cypriniformes; family Cyprinidae; genus Cyprinus; species Cyprinus carpio. Next base: position 9,791,323 of record NC_056584.1, on the reverse strand, counting down.
CTCGATTTTGAGCATGAATACATCAATATACTGCCTATAGAACCAGACAAACAAGAGACACAAAACACACACCTCAGCCAGGTTCTCTTTGTTGTCGCTGCCATTTGTACGAGTCCACACTCCATAGCGAGAGGGATCTGGTTCTTTGTTTTTTAAATTGGGACTGTGACCCAAAAATTGCAGCTAAAAAGAAAAAGAAAATCTTAAATGTATACTTGCAATACTGGTCAAAATCAATTAATCAAATCAAAAGTGACAGTAAAAACACTTGTAAAAATATCACAAATACATTCAAGTAGAACAAAAGCATTTTAGAATGACTTCTGAAGGGTCATGTGACAAAAGACTAGAGTAATGGGTTCTGAAAATAAATAAATATATATATATATATAATATATATATATATATATATATATATATATATATATATATATATTATATATATATATATATAATATATATAAATATTAAAAACAATAACAAACAATATAATTTTCTTATCGGGGTTTTTTTTATACCAAAGGCAGTCTTGGCGAACAGAGGAGACTACATAAAAACCCAAACGTTTGATTGAAACAATAATATTCTAGAGAATAAACTTACTGGCAAAGAGTGTATCCTGCGAATGGGCATTTTTCTGTACGAACAGAAAGAACATTTGATTAAACCCAAGTCACTACCACAGCTTTCACAGACAAATGCATCCTCTGCTTTGTAGTGCAGTACCACTTACTCAATAACTGCTCGCGTGGCATCCTGCATGGCCTTCTCAAACCTGTGAGGAAAAAGAATATGCTATTAAACAGTTCCTAGTGTATTCAAAGTCTCCTCTCACCCCAACCAAACACTAGCCCAGACCACAATTCATTTATCTCTCAGACTAGGCCCCTCCCTTAAGACTCTTTATTTAACAAATAAACCGCAATGCCCACCTGTATGCAAAACAGCTCTTAGCAGAAACAAGGGGGGGGGGGGGGGGGGTCTTCTAATTTACCATATGCCCACACAACGCTAACCCCTTCTGCAAGCATCTCTTGTTGGAAGAGGGGAGCAGGGGCGCGAGATTAAATGGTGGTTTGGAGGGGGAGGAGGTAAGGAGTGTGGCTCTTAAATAGCACAGGAAAAGGGGGGGAATTAATGTTAAGAAGGGGGTTCTGTAGTAACCCTGGCTACCTCACACACACACACACACACACACACACACACACTACCGCTCTCTTTGGACGCCTGCTCTCACAGGGCATGAAAAGCGTGCCACTATTCACCCAGCCCCCTTTAGGAACGAGCCACACAACACACACTGATGCATGAGGAACCCAAACAGCTGTAGGCCTGGCTGCAGATAAGTGGATTCCCACCGACACCAAATGGCTTGGAAATGAGAATGTCTCGCAGACTGTAGATTACCAGATAGCCAGATGTATACAAAGATTTAATGCATGCTGGGTAAATAATACTATATCTGATTCTGAGCCTTTGACAGTTTGAAAGGTTTACCCAAATACATTTTTGTTTTATTCAATTAAACAATGTCATTCTGCCTTAAATCTCACTTTGTACCTCAAAAAAGAAAATCATCCTTGTGAATCACTTGTGTGAGTAAATGACATTTCATTTTGGCTGAATGATTAATAACAGGATGTTCCACATGGCTCAGAGATCCAGTGATTTTGTTTTTGTGATCTGTGATGGACGCCAGCATATGCTCAGCTAATCCATGAAAAAGACACGCTGAGCATATGTAAGGTTCATCTAACGGCAGGGACTAGATTATACGTATAATCCTCAAGCCAAGCTCCGTCTCGCATATCAGATATGATGACAAACAGACAGAAGAATCATACTCACTTCTGCTCAGCATCCAGAGTGTCCAAAGGGCTGGGAGACTCTAGCCCGAGACCTGTAGAGACGAGACACAGGTGAGAAAACCTGCACAAGCTGTTAATTATACAGCACAGCTAAACTAAAGATCACTGCTCACATTCCAGACGGTATGACCTGTCACACACCCACACACTGTACAGCAAACTGCTTTAACATTCCTTTTCACCAAAGCATATTTTTGTTAGAAGCACTTAATTTAACTTCTAGTAAGCAATTATACCCAACTAGTATGCATTCCAACTATTGCTAGTACCCACTCCAGCTTTAATTATAAGATACTTTAGCAATTTGCAAGACACAAAAAATGCTTAATTATTACTAGCAACACTTACTAGTGTTTTATTTATTTTTTAACTATTTAATTTGTAACTATGTATGTTTTGATGGATTGTAGTCAATTTGTACATTTCTGCTGTTTTCATATGATCTACACCCTTCAAGCTTTTCTTACAGGTACAAATGTCGGAGCTTTTCTTACAAAACAAAAAATTTTCTGCACAAACCACCACTTAATTTAACACTGACAACAATAACTAATAATATAAACTCTCATAATAGTAAAAAAATAATAAAAAAGTTAAAAAAAAATAAAGAATAAGTAATAATATATATTCTCATCATTCAGCTGCTTACTAGTAATCATAAATAACTGGTAGTAACATAATAGACACTGTAATGGATGCATGTTAAAACTGCTTGTCATAGACCATCAAGCTCACATGCATCAGTACTAGTATTGAAGTTTACAGGAAAACATCTGCAGGTTTTCCAAGCTAACCTGAATCTGAAGAGGCATCAGAGGCGAAGGACGGGATCTTCAGGAGGGGCAAAGGTTTCTTCCGCTTTGGTGTCTCACACTGACTGCATCAGAAAGTCAAATCAAAGAGGTTAGAAAACTGAGACGTACTGCATCATAATATAAACAGCTTAAATATTACACAACCACACCAGGCCTTGATAACGAGAGTAGTAAAAAGTCAATTAATGTAATAATCAGCCTCAGAACAATTACAGGAAGTAACTTAGCTCCGCAATTGTTTATTTTTTTCGTGCTACCAAAGATAGCCCAGCTTCACTCACCCTCCAAGGACGGCGAGGTTATTCAAGTTTAGAGCCAGGTTGGTCACAGGAGACAGCACTGCCATGGGTCCCGGGGAGGCCAGGCTCTTCACGCAGGGGGAGCCCCTCGCCCCGACCCCCGGCAGAGAGACCCGAGGAGGTCTGAGGACTGGTTCATCTACAGGGTTGACGTCGCCTGGAGCAGCTTCAAAATCCATTTCTGAAGGGATGATTGTTGAAAATAAGATCCAGTCAGGCGCGATTAAGACGACAAAGGGTTAAAGCCAAGCTAGCGAGCGCACAGCAACCCCGATAGGGGCTTAAATTGAACTTTGAGAAAAAAAGCTTGCAGTATTCTGCATAATAACTACGCCAGATTACACAAGGCACGATAAAAGGGGGTTTAAAAATCCATCTTCTTTGATCTTTGTTGTCAGAGAGCTGCCGATTCGATTGCACTCTCTCTGACCTTTCCAAACTCTGCTGTGGAAGAAAAGTGCTGAATGCAGCTCTTATTTATGTTCAAAACATGCAGTCCACAAGCGGCAATAAGAGTAGCCAATGAGCAGCGCCGTTACATCTGATTCAACCAATCACATGCGCTTCCTCTTCTTTCCGCATTGTTCTCAGAGAGAAGGTGGGCGGCCTCAAGAATGACAGACAAATCTGACATCCAATGAACATTGAGGTAACAACAGCGCTTCTATTAAATCATCCAATGGCTTTTATGTTTACATAAATTGGGCGGGATATGAATGTATAGATGTGGTACGAGGAAAGATTTTCCCGCGGAACAGTTCAAGCTGCAGCTTGGTAACGCCCTCAGTTACAAGAAAACCAATCATATGCCAGCGTCCTGGCGCGGAACATACCACTCAAATCTCGCGGACAAAGAAGTAGATGTTGGTTTAATACAAAACAAACGTTTATTATAAAACGTCTGTGTTTGGTGCATATTTGTGCTGGTGGTTTTCTGTTTACTTATAGGTCGTTGAAATGGAAGTGTGATTTGATTTGATATGTTATCATCCATCTTATTAAATCATTTTAAACCTAAATCTTTTTAAAATTATTTTTAAATTAGTGTTTCAAGCTTATCATAGATGCACTTGTTATTATCTAATATTCATTAAGAGAGAAAGCTAGTGAAGTCAAAAAGAAGATTTAATGAAAATATGAAAATCAAAATATACAGTTTCCCTTATATATGTATACATTTTAACTTGAAAAAAGCAGGTTCCTGGGTTCCTGCATGTCAACTACTTTCATATTAAACTAGCCACAGATGCCAAATAGAGGCTGTGAGTGTTTAAATTAGCCTAAAAAATAAGAGATACAAATGTTAATGGCTAAAATTGTCAACTTTTTGCTGGCCTGGCTGCATTTACATAGCCACATTAACCTAGTTTCCATTTCATGACAAATAATACTGTTAGACAGTGACAGAGATTTGGCAAAACAAAAGAACTGACTGTGAACCAAAATATGAATATGCTTCTCAAAACAAGTTAGTTGCTATGGAAGTATATACATTAACTAAAGGCAAAATTTGTTTTTGTTGCCAATTCTATATGTTTGTGTGTATGTTGGGGGGAGTTGGTGACACTTTAGCTTTATGCTTAACTTTATTTTTTGTCATTGTGTCACATGAATTAAACCGAGGCTGTGAAAAATATACGTAAATTCCTTCCCTTGCCTATAGGACTATGTGGTGAGGATATGGTGAAAGAGATAAAACTGTAAGAGATAAAACATACAGTCACTTACCATTCAGTGCACGCCCAAAAAATATCCAATATCTCACCTCACACATGTATCACAAACTACGCCATGACAGCCTTATTAGAAAGACAAAACAACCTGCCTGTTTCTGTTAGTCTTGATAACCTCCCAGTCACCCTCCCCTGCTTCTGTAGGATCCCTCCAATTTTAGCACAATGGGACTGCAGGAATAGGATGGGAAAGCTCATTAATTTACTTGCATGTCATTTAGTCATTTTTTGCTGTTGTTGTTGTTTTTACATTCTTCTGTTATATGAGTAGAGACAGGCACGGCAGATTCCTTGTCATACTATAAGGGTTTGTCAAGGTTTTTAACCAAAGAATTATGTATCTTTAGTAATCTTTTTTTATTTGATTGCAGACTCTTGTGTTTTTTGTCATTTCTATAAGTATACCAGATTAAATCTGTTTTTTTGTGCTGTGTGTTTGTTTGTTTGTTTCCTGAATGTCCATTTGCTTCACAAATCTGTAACAAACACATGCTGTTAAAAAGGTTGAGGTCAGTATGATTTTTGAACATTTCATTTATCAAAGAATCCTGAGAAAAAGTATCACAGTTTTCATAAAACTATTAAGCAGCACTGTTTTCAACATTGATAACAGTAAGCATCAAAACATCATTTTAGAATAATTTCTTAAGGATCATGTGACACTGAAGACTGGAGTAATGATGCTGAAAATTCAGCTTTGCCATAACAGGGATAACTTACATTTTAAAATTAAGAATAGGAATTTCTAAAATGTTGCATTGCTGTGTTTTTGCAGCCTTTGGTGAGCATAAGAGACTTCCTTCAACAACAGGAAAAAAATCTTACGACCCCAAACTTTTGAATGGTAGTGTGCATAAGTAATTTTGGATTAACAAATAAAGTCTAAATGTGTGACTTTACCTATGCTAGTCTGATCAGACGTAGCATATTACTAGAAATACCATATTAGATTTACAGTTTCCTGGTCTAGTTACTATTATTGAAATCTCAAAATGCACAATGAATTCATACTAAACAACAGCAGACAAAGTCTCATGTCAAACTGGATGAACAGGCTAGTATTAAAGGATCTCAGAGAACTTGCCCAGACAGTTTTACAAACTGACGTTTGCTAACAGGTAAACTCCTGCTGTGAGGATTCACAAAAGGACATGTGGGGTTCCTCAGGGCGGGAGAGATCAGCCTCAGTTAAGATACAATTGTGCCAGCACTGATATGATCTCTAAATTTAGATTTTTTAACTGTCTATGGGTCTGAGAAATAATTTACACAAAACTTGATATCATTAGTGTTAGTACGAGAAACAACAAATATGCACTGCTCAATTAAAGATGTTCTAAGCAATCACTTGGAATTGAATTAAATAAAGTGCATTTACAGCTAAGGAATCCTCTTATAATATTTGAAGTGCTAAACTGGTGGTCCCAACACAATAGCTTATGAATGTATTGTGCTTGTGCGTTGACCCATTAAAAATGTCTGTTGCTTTAATGAACTTCCTGGATAAAGAGTAAAGTGGGAACTCATTTAGAAAGGAAGATAGTATACTCTATCCATGATCCACTTAAATTGTAGAACAGAAACAACTAGAAAATGTATATAGAATGAAGTACATAATCATTTTAAAACCCCTGAAATGTCAGCTTTTGTCCGTGTGTAGGTGAATGTTCACTTCCATGTGATGTGACAGGTGGTCTGGCCTAAATGCTTCGCATTTGAGACTACTGCCTCAGTGAATGACTGAGTGTGAATGTAAGCATTTGCATAGCTCTAATGTGTTAAACCTACCTCAATACCACCCTGAGCCATCAGGAACAACCCCAAATCCCAAATGGTGCAAAGGGTCTTGCATTAACACGTGCATTGAGGCAAGAACTGAATGCACTCACCTGCTTCTCACACACCTCACTTACTAAAGAAATACATGTGTGGTAATTAAATGATCTTTGGTAGAGATCTCAAAGTCAAACAGCTGTTAAATACATTTAATGAGACGCAGCTGCTGAATTAAAATGAAAAGAGGCTGTTTGTGATCCAAATTATTAAAATAATTTATATTATAGTTTAAATTTATATTAAATGCAACAACTGAGTGCTTTTTTAACCAAACTTATGTAGGACTTTAGTACATCTTAATACATAATTCAGATTTACTTATATTTTCTTTGAAATTTCAGAGAAAATAGAAGTGAATATGAAGCATTAATGGCAAAGGAAAATATTTAATGTAATTTAAATCTGAATTTTATGTATTTAAATATATTTATATTTTAACATTTGTAATTGTGAAGTTGCAATTTAGTACATTTAAAATATCTTAAATTTAATACTGAATAAAAAATTACAATAAATTACTTTAAATGTGCTTTACTCAACTCCTCAAAATTAGTGTTTACTCTTTAAAGCATGACAAATGATTATTAAACATAATGATTAAAAATCCACTTTTGACAGCAACATACGTCAAAGTTGCCTGGCAGCAGTGCTCAAAAATCAGCCTATGAGAAGCATTTTACTTCATTAAAATTATATTAATGCACATCCAATACAAGTTAACACATTTCTGTATTCGGTATTATTTAAAACACAGATACATTTCTCAGTCTTGTCTATTGTGACATTCTGACATACATTTTTTCTGCACACAGTGAAGTGACCACTGCTGACTACTGCTTTCAGGTCAGCATGAAAGAGAGGCACTGAGGCAGAGAGAGGGGGAGAATGAGACGGGCAAGAACATCTGCCTCCTGAGTCTTCTGGGAACAGATGGGCCTGCAGGGAGAAAATAACTCAGCCTTAGGCCAGTTTTCTGGAGGGAATACGAAAAAAGCAGAGACAAAAGAGAGAAGGGGGAGGAGAGTGTCGAGAAAAAAAAGGAGAGTAGGGGGTTTGTTGAGAGGGAGGCGTAGAGGCCAACGGGTTCCAACAGACCTGAGACGGAAAGGAGACGACAAGGCTAGAAAGGGGAAGAGAGAGGTGAAACAGACAGGCCTATACAGCTGATCAAAGACAGTGACAGCTGGACATTAACACACAGGACGGAGCAAAAGAATGTGAGAAGGGTTCAAAGGTGACACTGCTGATCAACATGAAATGTTTACGACAATATTAAAAGGATCTGCTATTGATCTAATAACATATCTTACAGTTTCCACAGAAGCAAACATGGTCAGATTCACACATATCAAAGTTCAAAATTATCCACATCATTTTTCAAAATCAGTGTTGAATGTTTTTAAACTTTAAAATGCAGAAATGTTGAACATTCCCCATTATCAAAATTAGCAGTTAAAAACAGCACAAATTATAACAGCTTTCTCTGAATGGCTAAACAGCATTATGGGAAACGGTTTTATTAATTAAAGACTTAAATACTTCCTCATCAAACCCCCAGTCAGCCTGTGACTCTGCTTTCAGCCTCTTTGTAAAGACACACAGAGCTCTTCAGTGGGGGTCCCGTGACGCATATTGATGGTCTATAAACACTGATTGTCTTCATTTAAAATGCATTCAGTGGTAGCCGTTCTGCAGTAAAATGGGTATTTGCAAATGCTCGGCACAGCCCAGTCGAAAGCAACCTGTAATTGTGTGTGAAGTGGACCATCAGCGGTGTTAATACAGCTCTGTGTTTGCACAGGATTGTTTAATGCACCGATTTGCACATGCATCTGTGGATTGTTCTGAGCTCAGCATCTTTTATCCAGTCATTAATAATCCATATCCCACCCGCTGATCAATATTTCATTATGCTTGTCATTTAATGCTGGACTTTAACGGCACTGAACAGTTACTGGACATAATGAATATGTTTTCAGTTGTTCATTAGTCATGAATTGAATAATGCTACTACTATTAAAGAGTATATAATATTAAAATATGGTATGTCCATTGTATGTATAATACATAATAATATTTAACAAGTTCACATTTTCTATTAAATGCATAAAAATGAACAGAACTGAAAATGAACAGCTGTTTACATACCCTAGCAGTGAATGACATGATTAAATGAACAGGCTCCTCCTGAACTTCAGTGTTCATAACTAAGATTACAAATTGTTTTGGTTAATTAAAATAAAGCTGAAATCAAATAAAATCTAAATCTTAGATGAAACACTTAAAATTTGCATGTTGCTGAAAATCTAAAAATAAAAGCTAATTTAAAATATTAATAAATACTAATATTGATACATTTTACAGTAAAAATGCTGCAGTTGTAAAGTGTAAAGTTGTAAAGCAAATTCAATTTAAGATCTACACTCTTCTAAGGGTTCTGAAGAGAATAAACCAATTGAATCAAATAAATGTCCAGAGATTTGTTTTTAGGCAAGTGCAGTCTTTAAAGGAGTAGTTCACGTCCAGAATGAAAATTCTGTCATCATTTACTCACTTCCTCCACTTGTTCCGAACAAGTTGATGGGCAGCATTGTCTTCCATAGTATTTTTGTTTTCCTACTATGGAAGTCAGAAATATCCACCAACTTTTTCTACACAAAAAATAAAAAAAATATCTTCTTATGTGTTCAGCAGAAGAAAGAAACTCAATCAGATTTGGAACAAGTGCAGGGGGAGTAAATGATGACAGAATTTTCATTCTGAAAGTGAACTACTCCTTTAAACCACCCAGGACGCGAAAAGGAGTGGCAGTTTCGTGGTAAAAGTTTCAGTAAACATCCTTGAACTTAAATTATATTTCAATGAACTTTCAGTTATCTAGTTTATAGCATAAATGACAGTATAAGCTTTCATAATTATCTACCATAAAGGTTCTTATCACTTTGGCTGCTGTTTCTGAAGTGAACTTTGTCACTTTGAATAAAAATGCACTGTATCTCCGATATCTTAACCGAGGCACTCATCTCAGGAGAAAAATCTTGATAAGTCTCTTGATAACTCAATCACGACAAGAGAAAACCTCTGAACATGTTGAATAGATTTAGCTCTGTCAGCCTGTTTTGCCCCAGCAGCACTCAGAAATCTGTGAGCCGTGTCAAACAAACATATAATTGCTAGAAGGTGCAATTGTTTGTTTGTTTTAGATAAGTGACAGCAGGCTGAATACTGAATTCATCTAAATTTGATGTTGTCAGGTATGTTTTGGGGATAACAGAAAGATGAAAAATGAACATACTCCAGTGTTTGAACATGCACAAACACAACAAGCGGTTGTCATACTGATCATCTGGTCTTATCTATCAAAGTTTATTTTCATTGTGGGATATAGGGGAGGTGAAGCAGAGATGGTCTGACATGATATGCAATGTCTCTGATATCAGGAGAGATGTCTGTTAAGTCTTCTTCTTTTGATTTTTGTCTGTTAGCAGTATGTATATAGGCTGTTTGTGTGTTTGTGTGTGTGTGTGTGTGTGTGTGTGTGTGTGTGTGTGTGTGTGTGTGTGTGTGTGTATGTATATGTGTTTAACAGGTAATACGTTTGGAAAGATCTCTGTGATCTCCATAGACTTGTTTTTAAAAGCTGAATGTTAGTGTTGCATTTTTAGAATGCAGTTTTATATGTGAGACACTCGGATGGACAAGTTCAACACATGCGCAGTACCTTGCAGTGGATTAGCCGGGTGCCAATATGTAAGTGTTGTACTGAGTTCTGACTCCCGCCAGATGGTAGTTTTAGGATTAGGTGTTGGGAAGGGGTTAGGATTAGAGGTGGGGTTAGAATTAGGCAGGTAGCGGGTTCAAGGAGTGGGGTAAGAATTTGGCAGGAAGTCAAAATTCGGCACAAGACCTTTTGACCTGTAAATCACAGATTTGCTGCTTCACAGAATGCAGACAAGTAAAGTAATTCCAGAGAAACGTGTTCGCTGTCCTGTGAAGAACTATAAACAGAAATACAGAGCATCTCCATGAGCACAGTGCTGGTAAGCCTTCACTGGGTACCTGGTTTCACGTGCACCATCGTTATAGAGGTTATGGGTGAGCGTATACTTTAGCTTAGATTTGTATTTGGGGGGGGGGGTTAGCGCAAGTTACCCTCAGGGGTCCTTGTAAAGCTGGAAGTAATGCAATGCCTGCAAGGTGGGAGGGTGGGAAGCAGGGGGCGCTCTAGATCATGACCAACATTTTTATTATTACTCTTTTTCCAAAAACAGACTCGAATACACTCTACACTTCACACCATACAAGTCACATACAACCAAGTACCATGATATTGTTTGGGACATGAACCAGAGTACCATTTAAATATCATGATACATGAGTTACAGTATCATGCTGTCAGCCATTTTTCTCAAAGTGTAAATGAAGATGAGGGGCTGTAATACTAAAGTTGTCCACAAGATGGAGCCACAGGATAAAATCAGATTGAATGGCTGCGTTTTTGTCTCTTTTGGAACTATTGTGTATATTCTGTAAGCTGTTTCACCAAACTTATTAACTTTTATAATAAAATACTGACTTACTGTAATATTTCGAAAAACACATGGCAGTTGTATCACCTCAATTGTCGTCATTTTGAACAAATAAAACAAATGATACATGTGAAAGTTCTAGTGATTATCTCTGATTAAACTTAAAAGAAACAACAGGTACCAGTTTTGGGACATGTTTTGTCCCATGTCTCAAGATCCAATGAGCTACAACTTGCTCATTCATCAGTTTCTTTTTTATTAGTCACACTGGTACAGATTTTATAGGATTAATAGGTTTTTGTAGGATAAGATTCTTGCACTAACAATCCAGCCAGTGAAATTAAGATTATTTGCACTAATTAAACAGCAAGTTAGAATAAGATCTCTAGACATGGAATCTAAACATAACTCCACCCATTAGGTCCACAAAGGTGGGGCTGGAATAGGTCATGCTCCATTACTTCCAGTGAAGGGAAGCTGGATGTCCTTGGTTCTGCAGTGAGCACTGTTTGCTAATACTGGAATTTTTATGTCTTTTTATATGATGATTTTTTTTTTTTTTTTTGCAATTTTACAACTAGGCCTACTTGACCACCATAACCCTACATGTGATTAAAATGTAGGACCATATTAAACAATTACTATCTAATATATCTGAATAAAAGGTAGAATCTTAAAATATTTAAAAGATTCAGAACTATTCGTTTTCAAAATAGCCAAAACCTACCCAAAACCTGAAAGGTTATCACAAAATCACAAGTAAGTAAATGTGCATGTGTGTGTGGATATGACATTTACACAGTAAATTAGGCAAACAGGCAAATTACAGTGAACTATAATGACACCTGGTGTTTGTTAAATATATTGCGGCTATTGTCAACAGGTTTGCTGAGGATGCCACCTATAGGGCCTTCTGACAGTCATAGTTTTTTCTTTGCTGTGATTCGACAGCAACAGCGATTCTAATGTTTCAAGGTGATCAAATAAATTACGACTCTAATTCAAACTGTGTCTGTGTTTATTTTATTATCATATAGATCTACTCAAATGTTGTCCTTAGTCGAACTTATTTTAACTTGAGAGCTGCGTTTTTGTAGGCTACAGGCCTTCCCGTATTGCAGCTAGAGACAATAAAAGCTTGAAAGAGCATTTATGTATTTATAATGCTGCAATAAGACGCATGCCAATGTGACGTCACTGAGATTGGCTATTGATATGGAGCATCTCTTCACGAGCGCATGGTTACACTGGGTAGCTGGTTTCACGTGCACACTCTGGGTTACAATAGGAACTTGTTCTTTAGTTTAAATTAGTACTTGGGGGGTTAAGCCCCAAGGGGACCTCGTGAAGCTGGAATAGTGCAGCGCCTGTAATGTGGGAAGCAGGGGGCGCTCTAGATCGTAACAACTTCTATAATTATTATCAATATTTAATCATATAAAATAGACTCGCAAACACTCTTTACCCTTCACGTTATTCATGTCACGAACAACCAAGTGCCTTGGTAAACCAGAGTACCATGTAAATATATATATATATATATATATATATATATATACATAATTTACTTTAATAGAAGACACAAGTAGTTAATTGATTTCAACATCATTTTTGAATAATGTCAGTATTGCTGACTTAGGAGTTTATGAACAAAGATGCAGGGGTATCACTGTCAGATATTAATTAATTAATATGGTCTTTTAGTTATAAGTTTAACCTTCAGTAATAAAGTCATCTGTGCCTAATCTAATAAAAAGTGTTCTTTATTTTCCTTGTTGTAATTTGACACTTTTGTTTTAAGGCTGGTCAAAATTCAAACAGAGCAACAGAAACTTATCTAGAAGCATAACAAAGTGCACTAAATGGTACAAACCAGTGTTTATGATTGTGATAATAATTTTAAATAATAAAAAATACCAGTTTAATTTAAAAATTGAATTCAAATGAGGTTTGGGACAGCAAAAAAATATATATTATAAAATTTACTAGATAACATCTTATTCCAGTCCATGAATTTGACTGTCAGTCTGCGTTTTAGTGGTGGGGATTTTTTTTTTTTTAGTGACTCTTTCCGAAGGTTTCGTAATTATGCCAATAGGACTAAGTGACTGTCTTTATGAATTCATTTTTTGAATCCTTTATTCAACAGGTTTGTTCAAAAACAGATTTTTTTCAGAAATGAAACAAGGGACTGTTTTAATGAGTTAGTCATTGAATGATTTACATGAACGATTATTTGTTATTCATTCAGTTCATTATGTGTTAACTTCTCGTTGATTGATCTGTTGCAATGTGCACTACACTGCATTCAGATATCAAACAGAATGAGGACTGCTGTCACTGTTATCCCACTATGTTGAATTTGTTTGTGGACATATGTATTAAGGATCTTTTGTATAAAAATGTCCAGGTATTTCAATGTTCAACCAATGCCAAACAGCCTTTCAATATTTGCTAGTGAATTGCCAATGTATAAAACCATGAATGTGAATTATTTAGATACAAATTAGCCTTATTAAATAAAGCATTTTACCAAAATTGCAGTTGTGAAGTACAAAGTGTCAGATGTTTCAGGACAAGGCTGGGCGAGAACAGTTTCACTAAACCGACAAACAGAAATCAAAGTAAACAATAAAGGATATTACACCCAATCATGTGATCATGGAAGCCACCTAAGCATCAGAAAGCTGAGAAAACTGAAGGGAGCATAAATTTCCCTGCAATTTTGATTGTTGGAAAGTTCAGTTCAGTCATGAATTACTCATCAATTGCATCTGCCTAGGTTAAATAAAGGATCTAGATTTTTTTTTTTTTTTACATTTTTTTAAGATGTTGTCTTTTCCAAAAAAAATAAAAATAAATAAATAAATAAAATAAAAATAAAAATAAATACATTAATTAAATTAATATATTTAAATAAATCAAGGTAGGATACTACTTACAATACTGTTTAAAAGTTTAGAGATTGTTTGTTTTTTAAACAGCAAGCACTGTGACAAAAAGAAAAAGAAAAATGGTAAACACTTTTATCAAGCCACATGAAATAATATATTATATTTTGAAAAAATCTAATTTAATTGTAAGTTCTACATATGTTCTAGGGCGACTTAAATAGAAAGCGACATATGTTACCCCACTCTTCACTGCTAAATAAAGTAATCATAAGCACCACTTGAGGGCAGTATAAAGGCATGGGTTTTTGTAGTTTATAAGAAAACAACCACAATGATCTCTGATGAGCAGTACAATGTACAATGTGCTGTAACACACTGCATCCGAAAACTGAAAAATGCTGCCTTCGGAGGACGCATTCCAAGGTAGGAAGGCATTAAGGCACGTCCGAATTCAATGTTAATTTCAGTTCCTGTCTCCCGAGATGCCTTCATCTGGCCGATTTTTGAAGGCAGCACTACTTCCCCAGACCGCATGTGTGTCATTGTGTGGGTGATCTCCATGGTTACAGGCCTTTGATCTTGTCCTCTTATGAGGGACACTAGCAAAAAACAGCGTTCACATAATGGCTTTGTTCTCTGTAGAAGGTTCCATTGCATCAAATACAGGTTAGCTTCAAGTACAGACTAAGCGAGACTGATTTAATCTGTGTAGGGAAACAGCTTTGTGTGGATGTGTGTTTGTTAGCAACCAGACTATGAGATGTGTATAGACTGCCAGAGATTTTACAAGGATGAGCAATCATTTCTATGACAGCTACTTGAAAAATGAGTGAAGGTAATTTTCAGTATCAAAAAACTGACTGCACTTAGCTATAATATTTGTATATTAAGTTTATAGGATAAATAAAGGTACTGTAAGATGACAGTTAATTATTTTTAAATATTGTTCTCTTTTCAAAGATTAAAAGAAAAAAGAAAAAAAATGAATAAACAAGTTATGTCAAAAAATTTATTATTAGGTTACCACTTAAAATTAATTAAAATTAGGTTACTATTATTTAAAAGTTAATGCTAATTTCTGAAAATAAATAGCACAACTGTTCTGAACAGCAAGTCAGCATATTAGAATCTTTTAGAAAAAAATTTATTTCAAATAAATGCTAATTTTCTGTTCGTTAAAGAAAATAAATAGCACAACTGTTCTGAACACCATAATAAATGTTTTTTGAACAGCAAGTCAGCATATTAGAATGATTTCTGAGGTAAAGGTGCTGAAAATTTAGCTTTGCTTCCCAAAAATTAATTATATTTTAAATATATTAAGATGTAAAACAGTTATTTTATATTGTAATAATATCACACAATATTAATGATTAACTGTATTTGTATGTTGTACAAATATATGCTACCTTGGTGAGGATAAGACTAAAAAACTTTTGAACAGTGATGTACATAAGAAACATGATGAACGTATTGTTAAAAAAAAAAAAAAAAAAAAAAGTTTTTCCTCTTCCTATTAGGTAAACTGAATATATGTGCTTCATATAACATCTAAATTAATTCGGTTTTCTTCAAGTTAATAGTTAAATTAACTCAAAATAGATCCCTGAGATTACATCTACTTAGTGGCTAGGTCTTCACTTAAGGTTTCGCCCTAAAAACTAAATTATTTGTGGTGCTTTGTAAAATAGGCAATAAACTGTCCATTGTTATTATTGCATGAGGTTGAGACATGTAGCTTTGCTCTTGCTTGCATTGTGTGCAGTAAGAGTGCAGTCTGTCTCTTTAAAATAGGGTTGTCTAAATCTCTATAGTAGGTTGTTTACAAAATACATCCATGACTTTCCTTAGTCCAGGGTTGAACACAGTAGTTAGGTATTCTGACACTATTTACTCTCTTTTCTCTCACTCTCTGTGACAGGAAGTGTAAACACTAATCAAGTGTCAAAGTCCAACCCACCAATTCTCACCTCCATTAAAAAGTGTCACCTTGCATAACTTTCCTAAATAACCCCCTAAAATGCCCCATACAATTCCACTACCCCCTCTAAAATACCACCATAAACTCTCCCCTTCTACTAAGGACCACCTGTGTGGGACTCGGCAGCAGGCTATCGATAGATCACACATTCCATTATTGATTTATTGAGATTACACCAAACATCACATTCTGTCGCCACTATGTTCACCTCAAGTGAAAATTTCACACCGCCTTGCACCACTGTGTAAAAAGACATGTAGCCGAGTGTGACAGAGGCTGTGACATATGACAACATTAACTCTTGTATTGAAGGCTGCAATGGCCATAAACCAACAGACATTACCAGAACAGACTAGCATAGGAAGAAATTATTTTGGTAAAAAAAATTACATTAGAATATCAGAAAATATGAAATAACAGATTTGTATTAAAAAATAGAAATAAATATATAAAAACAAAATTAAACATATCTATAGTAAAAAAATATTTGTATCTATTATATTATATTTATTATATTATGTTACTAAGCGTAAGTCATTTTTGTGGTTAATTGTGAATAGATGATGAGACGATGAGAATGTTTCTCTGCATATGCACAAACAATTTAATTGATCACTAGATTTGTAATGGAACAATTCGCAATTTCATTTCAATGTCAGTGAATTGATCAAAAGTGGCAGCAAGGTCTATTATAATGTTACAGATTTCAATTTCAAATAAATGCTGTTCTTTTAAACTTTCGGTTCATCAAAAAAACCTGAAATTTATGTGTCAGTTCTGACAAAAAAAACTTTTTTGAATATTGATAGTAATAAGAAATGGTTCTTGAGCAGCAAATCATTACATTAGAATGACTTCTGAAGGATCGTGTGACACTGAAGACTGAAGTAATGATGCGGAAAATAATGCTTTCTATGAAATAATCACTATATTGGTCTCATATTAGTGTAATAAATCTGTAACAATTAATATAAACTGAAATATAAGTGGTCTGCTAAATTAAATATTTAAATGCAATAAATTACTACTGAAATATTTTATATAAATATTCCTCAGAACAATTAATAATTATTAAAATGCACAATAAAAGTAGTGTAAAAAATAAAAGAAGAACATATATTTTCTACACATGATTGAATTTTTCCTGGCAAAATGGTTCAAGATTTAGACCCAAGGATCTGATTTTGGTTTCTAAGCAATCATTTTACCAAAGAAGCAATCAAGTCATCTCATTAGTCCTCAGTTCCATCCATGTTCTATTGTTGCTCCTGATGAGCAGACGAGAATGAGACAAAGGGCTGGAAGGATGATGGGACATTAGTTGCATGGCTTAAACGATTGTGACAACGGCCCAGTGTTTTTTATACTCTACAGCCCTACAGAGAGAAATCAAGCATTTGAATTGGCAATTGGTGCTGTTGAAAATGCTGGACCATCAAGTCAAGGTGGGGTCAAATGGTGTCAGACAAGCTGAATACACATGCAAAATATCACTCTCTCCAGGGACAAGAATTTTACTAACTGCCCTGTGTCATACTAACCTTTCTGCTATTTTCATACTACAAAAATGATATGGGAAATATCAAATGTGCTTTAATCTCAGATCTCATGTCTCACTCTTACTACATCTTGTTAACATTATATCAAGATGTTGTAGAGAATGACGATAGACCATCATCATGACTATGGTGTGACACACAACCATCATGACTTTGGCGCTTGGTTGATACTGCTTGTGTAAAATCAAAATAATATATATTGTCCAAAATTATAAATCTCTTGAAAAGTGATTGAAAAATGAATGAGGAAAGATGCAATCAGGGGAGCAAGTGGAAGAAAATGCAATCAAAAATGACAGCATCAAGAAAGTAAGTAAGTCCACTTTCCATGTAGGCCAACAAAAATTAATCACTGGTATAGACATTATTTACTGGTGTAACCGAATGTATTTGGTTGATTCAGAGTTAAATCATATTTTTGAATATTTAAATAAAAAAAGATGACGTCATGTGACTGGAAAAAAAATGATTGAATAAAATACATTTTGGATGAAGCATATTTTAACTTTTTTTTTTCAGTGTACATCATGACCCAGCTGAATGTGTATTGACGCTAGACGTAGGTTATGTGGTCATCCAGTCAAACTGCTCGAAACAGTAAATGTGAAATAGATCGACCAATTTGCCTTGTTTCTCCTTGATGACCCTGATGGTCCTACCAGAGTGAATAGAATCAGGATGGTCCATTCTGCAGTATTATGCCACTTCTGCATGTGTACAGAAGTCATCTTGATGCCTATTGACTGAGGTGAGATAATCAGGTGAGATAATTGGTCAGTTTTCACCTCTGAGGTAATAATCTTAATGTCACTTGCTAAATAAAACACTAAGCATTATATCCCAACAACAAAACACATAGCACTTTTTAGTAAAACAGAGATGTCTTTAACAGTAAACTGAAACTGTAACATGTTGAACTCATAATGCAGTCCCTAAGCAGATGCACAACCTTGTAATATTTTAAAACTCAAAAGAAAGGGGAGAAATTAAAAGAATAATATTTCTCTATAAGCTAAGAAGTTTCACTTTAACCTACATGCATTCAAAATCCAGAATCGACTCATTTAAATCCAGACTCATTTAAGATAAATCAAAATAATAAAACAGAAGAAAACTAAGATTCAAATACTGTAGAGCAGTCTTATTCTGCACATCAATGTTTTTATGTCAGAAAATAGTTTTAATCGAAGGTTCGATGTGACAGCTTTGGGTGGTGAACTGAGTTTCAGTTTTACAGAAAAAAGATGTTGTTGAAGGAGGGGCAGCCTGTACTTCACTATGAATATGAAAAGGACCACCAACACAAAAAAAGCCCATCCGTGTATTCTCTGTCTGGCTCCAATACACAAACCAGCACTCATCCTTAATTTTGGTTGACGTCAGAGCCTAGCAACACATTCTGTCCTTGAAATCTAAATCTAAATAAATCATAAATGATACATTATAAAACCATGTTCCTCACAATTAACAGAGGAACAAGCAGATCACAAGAAAATTCATGAGGTCCTATAAATTCATATGAATTAGCCAAAACATTGCAATTAGATTGTGTTGGGAAGTTTGATTCTGAGTGGTTCAGCAGAGCTGTATGAAGTGATAAATCACAATAAAACATGAGCTGCATGGTGATGTGTTGTCTTTGAAGATCTGATGAGAAATACAATAATGAATGCATCTCCAGCACAGTGAAGCAAGGAGGAAGATGTATCATGACGTGGGGAGCATTTTCAGCTGCTGGTGAGCAGCTTCACTGTGAAAAGCCAATATATATATATATATATATATATATATATATAGATATATATATATATATATATATATATAATAAGTTCACAGACAAGGTATTTGTTAAAACAAAAAAATGGAGATCCAAAAAGGTATCTCCATTTCTTTCTTTTGAATGATAAAAACAAAGCCCCGTATAATAATGGGCAAACGAAACACTGCTGTCCAGATGTGCTTGCTGAAGATTCAGACGTGAGGACTAAACGGTAATATGTAAACACCGCCTCGCGCAGCGTGATGCATTTCTTTCAAGCCCGTTCGGAGACACATGTCAACAAACAAGGAAAACTTGGTCTAAGTGGTCAGAAGCCGAGTTTGCACGGGCGCAGAGGCGCGCTGTTTGCGCTGTTCATTAGGCGCGTTGGTGTCAGGTGCGCTGCTGTAATTAGAAAACGCGCAGGTCAAAGGAAGAACTGTTTAACTGTGTTTTAGCAAGTCCTCTGCACTGGACTTGTCTTTTAGCAATGAGCACGTAGAGTTTGCAGAGCTGACTATAATCCTCCCTTGAAAGAGCGCGTCTTTGTTCTAAAGCAGTATTAGAAAGCAAATCACTTCCTTTAGTGAAGCCGCTGCTTTTCATCTGTGGCGTTTCATGTCCTAATTGAGAGCCCTCTTTACATATAGTGATTTCCTGAATTATGCTCCAGGCACACAAAAATTTGACCATGCTTTATTTTCACTCTAAATGCCAGCATAAGTGATAATGAATTAAAAAATGTTAAGTGACAATTTTAGGTAAGTTTATGCTATTTCTCGTGGCTAAACAGCAGCTAATTATAATTCTGAAAAGTCGCAGATAATAATCAGATAATTATAAATGGATTAATGTTAGAAAAACTTCAAATAAATTAGTTAATGCAAGAGTCAAGTGATTTTTATATTGACATATATATAAGATAAAAAAAAAAAATCAGTATAGTCTAAAAGCAACAGTGTGTGCTGCTTATGAAATTCAGTGAAGAGGTCACGTATCACTATCTAATTCAGTGGACTTCTGCAGCGGAAATTTGCAATAGATTAGCTGCTCATCGGAGTTACTCGCCCGAAAAATCAGCAGGCTTCTCACTCAGAGTGAGAAAACTGAAGCCCAGGTGAGGCAAATCCCCTCTCCAATTTTCGGGCAACACCAAAACTGACAAAAAGACAATTGGCACAATGTGCAATACACGCCAGCGCCTGACTGAGGGAGGAGAACTGATCAATGTGTTTACATGAAGCACAGGAGAAGAGATCGCCTATCCCTACTTTCATTTGACACCCCGAGACTGAAACTGGAAGTCAATTCTGACATTATCCACAACACATAAGTGTGAGGCTACCGTGGTCTGCGTGGTCAACATCTTTTCATCATTATGCCATAACAACATCTTAGTTTCAATCTAATTAACTTATCACAATCATTTCTGTCAGATTTAATGAGTTTCAACTCGTCTCGTTTTCTTAATCAGTAAATAACTTCAAAGTATTCCTAGCCTACACTGAATTTTCCAGATTGGCACAATTTTTCAGGCAATAATTAGCCTCAACTAATGTCTGAAATTTGTTACAGCGTGAGGCCTAAATTATGCATTGTTCACTAACCACGATTCAAAGATTATGAGAATCTGGAGTCTTAAAGACTGGCAACGGACTTTCATAGTGATGTACGCGTCGTCTGGGGGGTTCTCCCCTTTTCTTCGACCTCTGAATGTGAGGGTATTTGTTCCGCTGTGTGTCGCATTCGGCGGTACCCTTTGAATACATCGAAATAAGATGATTTGGGTAACATCAATGCACTCTCACAGGACAAATAAGATGATTTGGGTAACATCAATGCACTTTCACGTGACGTTTCTGTGGCGCACAGCCATGCAGGAATTTGTTGTAAATCTGGACCTCCTGGCTCTCGGCTCTTGACCCCCTCTCTGTGTTTCTGTGCTACCTCCGGGGGCATGTAGTGCAGAGGGCCATTAGGATATTTGACAATCTCAGCTTGTTACAACTCCATCAGTTAATTGGATCCCTTGTAGAGCCGCTCGTTTGACTCATCTGCCACTTAAAAGGACAAAGGCGCGCTGGGGGTCGTTCACACCTTGCGCCCCTGAGCAGGTATAAAAGAGCCGCTGGCTCTCCAAGCTTCATTCCACTGTGCTCTTCACAAAGTCGAAAACATCTCTACTGCGGATAACTTTTGCAGCTTTTGGACTTTTACCTACCCAAACAGAAGACATGCAGATGCCTGGAAGACCTTATGCACACTTTGGACATTCAGTGCGTCCTTTCCATCCGGACTATGCCACTTCATCAAAACCGAGCACAGGGAAATCCTTCACAATCGACGCTCTGCTTGCGAGGCCTGACCATACGGAGAGAGATAGAACAAGTGTGTATCGGAACATAACCAATCGAGGGCCAGTCTCGATTTCCGCTGTCCCATTTGCGGCACAAGTGTACTCGCAAATGCCACATTTTGCGCACAACCAGAGTATCATGCAGACGCAGACTGGGTATCCAGTTTTCTGCTACCCGCCTTACAACTACCAGACAACATGTCGTGGAGCTATATATGCACAAGGTATGAATGTTTGACAAATGTACTGTTAGAGATCTATTTTTAAAGATATTTACTGATATAAAAGAACAATGTTATAATGCCCTAACCAATGCAACATCTCTCACGCACAGATGCCGTACTGGCTAAAGCAGCAGTCCACTCTCACTATAAACACAAAGCTGGAAAATCAAAGCGAATGCGCACAAGTTTTACCAATGAGCAACTGTCCAGACTGGAGAAGGAGTTCGCACGGCAGCAGTATATGGTGGGATCAGAGCGCTTCCTCCTGGCATCTGCTCTCCAGCTCACTGAAGCACAGGTAAATAAACATCCGTAATAAAATAAAATTATGAATGCATTTATGTTACAATGTAGCATAAACATCGAGTCCACACAGATCAGACACTAAACTTTCTTTTTTCTTGCATCTCCAGGTTAAAGTTTGGTTCCAGAACAGACGCATCAAGTGGCGAAAGCAGAGTCTTGAGCAACAACAAGCCAAACTAGCCAAACTGGGACTCGCCGTGCCGCCAAAGAGTCCCGGGTCTCAGGGCAGAGAGGATGAGGAGAGAGATTTCACAGAAGAGTCTGATGTGGACATTGACATCGACGATTCACTTCAAGACTGAGAAAATCACATTCGCTGTTATTTTTATACAGTGTTTTTGTACATATCTGGTTTTCTCTAGATGACACAGTCTTCTCTGTTTTTACAAATATTTAATTAATAGATATATATTTAACGTGTTTCTCTTACACACATTGCTCTTATAAGGGTATCTTTGTTTTCGTTAAAACGTTTCTATATGGATGAAATAAAAGGAAATATATTTTTAAAACTAAATTCATGTTCTTTGTTGTGAAATTGTAATTTAAACATTTAGAGTGTCCAAAAAAAGACTGTATCTCGAATGCGAAAAACATTTAAATACATAAGTATTTTACTAAAAATAACTGGTTACATTAAAGTATATTATGTATATAAAATGCAATATAAAGTAGCCTAAATACAATCTAGTAATCAAACAGAGTGACTAATTGTAGAAAACTACAATGCATAATCTTCAGATTCAGTTTAAGTTAAATTTAGGTAGGCCTACATTTATTTCACATGTACTAGGAATTTATGTTGGCATACTTGCATACCAGTGCATACAAAATACTTCACTCAGCAGTAATAGTCCATTATATAAGATAGCAAGGATAGGATAGCAAGTATAAAGCAAATATCCAAATTCATACATAGTAAATAATTGCAACCACAAGCATCATTATATTGGTAGTATATATTATTTTTGCAGTTGACTTATTTAATTATAATTTCAGTCATTTTGCCACTCTTCCAAATGTGAAATCATGTTGATTTTGCAAATTTAGATTTTACAAATTAACTCTGCCAAAAAGTATACTACTTAATTTATAAGACAATGACCTTCACAAACATAATTAAATAAAAACATAGGAAATGAGCATTAATAACAAAATGAAAAAAACTACTAAAATGAAAACTCCAAGGGTCAAATCAGGAACACAGTTAGACTCATTTGGAATTGTGTCAACTTTGCTGAAGTAACAAAGTTGGATGAGAAGACAAAAAAGAGCTTATCTGAGTTCCAAGGGCAGCTGTTGGAGCCATAGTGTGTCTCTCCATTGTAGACAGAGCCTTTTAGACATGGTTGTGTCTTCTTCTTGTCTCTGCTCCGCAGCAGACTAAGACATGCTAAAGCCCGTTAGCATGGCGGCTTTGTGCAGTGGCTGGTCTAATAGCTTTGATAAGGATTGATTAGTAATCCCGCTAAGAACATACTGATTACTAGTTGACAAACTCGTCACAATGTTTCTGTTCCACTCTTTTAATCTAGTTAAGCCCTAAAGACAAGAATACAGAAATGCCAAAGGAATCTGTTCAATGGATAATGTTTAATCTTTAAAATAACACAGAAACATATGATCAAAGATAAGGGAAGTCAAGTGATTTAAACTTGAATAAAGTTTATTATTCACCTGTAGGTGAATGGAAATTAAGTCTGAAATAGAAAGACACAAAGTGCATTGTACAAAACACAGATATAATTATTATTATAAACCAAAATTAAATAATGCATACATTTCAGAATAATAACAAATATTTGCCTTACAGTAAAGAAAAAAACATTATTGAAATGTGTTTATTTATGACAGTTTACAGGAACATTTCTGTACTGCAAAACTCATTATTGGCCCATGGGTTGCATTTCACATGATTACTGGCTTTAGAGAAGAATAAAGCCTATTATGAGAGCAATGTCATAAAACCTCTTTTCCTTAATCCTAAATCATCTCCGAACAGGTAGGATGCTTCTGGAAGCTCTCTACAACATGCAGTACATAGATAAAGAAAGATAAAGAGAAAAGAGTCTGAAAGAGCAAGAAACGGATCGTGCATCAATCTTCTGCCGCCGTCCCATCTCTCTTCCTCTTTTATTTGACCGATTTCCAGGCGTGTGTGGATTTATGTGTGTTTGTTTACGTATAGACAGACTTTCTGTGATGTGATCTGGTGTAATCTCGCAGTAGGCCAAGATGTCCAACAGGGACGGGACCCTGGGAAAAGCCACAGGACAGAAACAGCAGGAAAAGGGGAGGAGAGCTCACCGTTCCAATTAGTCATCTCTCACCCCCACAAGCCACCTTCAGGGCCTCCGTGTGCCCCCCACTGCTAGTATTAGCCCAGTGTCTGACTGATTCAGAGATGCATCATCCTCTTATCTTACACCCCTTAGGTTACAGCAGCTCCCTTCATCCTCGGAACACAGATTTAAACCTTCGGATCAAAGGATGAAATCGGTTAATAATCACAAACAAACAGACTGCGATGCATGCAAGTGTCTGTATGGAAGCCTGTAATATTTCACTGATTAACAACATAGATTGTGCTTCAATATCTACATTAACTGATTTTATAGAAGACAAATTATTATTATATCAACCTTATTATATCAGGTTACACAAAGGCCAATGTTAAAGGTTATATAATGGGAATAGCCAATTTAAGTAATTTTTGCAGGTTAAAATTTTTTATGTGTACTTTTCAAACATGACAACCTACATGATTCTCAACATTTTGCCATTAAACTGCTAACGTTAACAAAGTAGCATATGATTTGAGTATTTTAGCATAGAAATAAAAAAAAACGTTCAATTTTGCATTTTATTTGCAGTGAAAGGTGCGTCCACTCCATCTAATGATCATTAAGATTAATCACCAGCGTTTGAAGTACACGCACGCTATTGTGTCTTTGTGAAAGGTTTAGTAGGCTATGTGAACAATGACTTCTAACGCGTTGACTGAAAGATGGACTGAAAGGAGCACAAGGCAAGGCCCTACTTAAAACGAGCACTTTATGCTAATACGACGCCCTGTGCAACATTTCAAGGAGGTTTATTTTCCCCTCAGGAAATTGAGCCGTCCCTGTTTTCCCAAGCTTTCATCGAAAACGACGACCATTAAAACGACACAAGTGCAATTTCAAATCAAAGACAATACAATTTATAGAATATAATCAGCACAACATTCACATTAAAAACAAAAAAAAAAAAAGAGTTACATTAAAAATAATTTAGCTGGACTGTTTATATCGGTAGCTACTTAAAGTAAGAGAAACCGTAAAAGATAGGCAAGTAATGAGTGCAGGTGGCGAAATGCTTGACTTGTCACGCAGGTGGCAGTAGCGCATATGTTTGGGACTTCTCCCAGCTCGTTCAGATCGAGTGAAAATCTGCAGCTACTTAATGAGAACAGATTAGCTAAACACACCAAGGTCATATGAGACAAAATGCGCGATTTGTTTTTTTAACTGGAGGAAGTGTGAGCCTCGAGCGAACACAGTTTGACAAGACGGATCTGTGCTTTGTTAAAATAGCGAAGCTTAAATGCATTTCATAAATCATCACATTATAGATATATACATAGTTACATGCCTAGGCTACTTGTTCTGGTATCACAGTTCAACCTTTCAGTTCAAAGAGTGATTTTGGTTCATGTGTTTCCACAGCTTTAGCTGATACTATGATTTAAGTTCGAAAACATACAAATTTCGTAATTCTTATTTTTAGTGTAATTGGACTTTTGACTTAAAGTAACTGAAATACAGAGTGATAACTAGCCCCGTTCTCCTCTATGATCAAGAACAAATACAATGTCACACATCTTGGATCACTAAAGGCCCAGAGGCCTCCAACCACTTGAGGGCCCCATACAGCAGCATATATTATCCACATTATAAAAATGCAGACAAAAAATATCTTCACTTCCACTGTGTTGAAATTCTCCACAAAAATTTGAAAGAGTCCAAAACCTTATTTCTGCTTACCTTAAAATAAATAATGCAGTATCCAAAATGATATTAAACACGTTCATGTAATGTCAAATTCATGGTTATAAGAATCCCAAACAGCTGTGTCATCATGTTTCAGTATATTTTTGTCTTTATTAAAATAGTAATTTCTAAACATTAGATAAATATACCTTTAATAGATTTACTTTATTTCAGAGTAAATTCAGTTTTACCCACTGCATGAAAATATCATGTAAAGGGCATCCCTGTGTCTGGAAGAAAGACAGAAATCCCAAAGAGAATATGCAGGTTTAGGTTCATAAATGCCATCAGTGGGTTTCCCCTGACTTCGAAGAAAAATATCTAACCATGTTCTCCCGTTGCAGAAAAGGAAACCAACATGATTGAATCACCAACTGATTGTGATTCATGCATTCTGTTACTATTCAAACAAAAGGTTTATCTGTTTCCAGAAGTAATCTAGCTTAAGCATCTAAACAAACCATACTCGTATGAGTAATTATAACCTGGCCGTATCTCCCACAAGCCCTTGAATAATAATGCGTAGCACTAGAAACTCCACTGTGTGACAGATGAGCTGACTTAGGTGGAACTTTTTTTTCCCATCATTATTATCTGCCACTAAAGCTGCTTTACACAAATCTAGGAAATAGCTCTTATATAAGATTCAGGAGAAATTAATTCTTGTTATTTAAACAAATACAAAATCACAACAAATTATTCAATTACATTTTCTATTAATTATTTAAATTATATTTTTTAAGGACGGCTTGACAGAAACAGAAATGTGTTCAAATGATCTGAGTTTTGTACAAGAAACATACTGTAAATATAAACAATACTCAAAGAGTTTTAAGATTGTCCGAAATATATTTTAAACCACATCTGACATCTTGTGGATCCACTGTGAAGATTATGATGAATCAGAGTCCAAAGATGTATCTTCTGAATATATTTTCTTAAGTGACTCAATCTTCCTTTTCAAACCACACAGAATATACGGCTGCATTGCTTTGGTCTTATTATTCTGCATATTAACAAAATTCAGTCCAGATACTGACTCCTCAGGCTCCCTTCACTGTCAGAGACATTCAGCAGCTCCACCACTTCATCTCCGTCAGTGTCCTCCTCTTCCTCAGCCTCCCTGGATGTCTGCAGCTCAACTTCACCTTTCCCTCCTAGCTCCAGGTAGCCTTTGGCGGGTGGGTTGGCTCTCCTGCTCCACACCCCAGGGTCAGTCTTGTTTTTGGCAGCCTGGGCCTCAGAGGTTTGATCGTCCCAAATCGAAGTTTGCATGGTGCTGTCAGCTTGGTCTCCTGATTCACTGCTTTGAACCCCAGCGTAGGGGGCCACTGCAACTGTAGACTTACTGGAACATAGCCCCATGTGTCCCGCTTTCTGTAAGAGGAGAGCTCCAAATACACAGTCTCCGTCTGCATTAAGAGTTCTCTTTGGACATGAATGCCGCTAATATTGCACTCACTTCTCATAGTAATCCATAAAAGGGTTGCTGGGAACCTATTTTAGTATTTTCCGCTCTCAGCTGGTTTGAACAGAAATCTTTGTCTTCAACAGGATCTGAAGAGCTCTTAACTTCACATGTCCCAGCAGCCTGCCACATCTCTCTGGCAGACACATATCACACATGCGCTTTTAGAACAGCCAAAAACAGTTTATTATGTGATATATTATGTTATCAACAGTAATTAACAGATAAACACACAGAGCAGAGTAAGGCTTATTAATAGTAAAGTATTAAACATTCAGTCTCTATATATCTCTCAGAGATAAGTCATCAAGATTCATCATACACAATAGTTAAAACTCAAATTCCACAGTTGGCAAAACTGGAGATTAGGCATCTATTATCTTTCATGTATGATGGAGATTCTGATAGTTTTGTCATTTTAATCTCACTGGATATTAGTGCTCCTGGTCTATAACTGGTCCCACTTTATATAAAGTTGCCTTAACTACTATGTACTTACATCAAAAAATAAGTACAATGTACTTATTGTGTTAATATTGTATTGCAAAACACTTTTGCTGCTATTGAGGTGGGAAACATGTAAGGTTAGGGACAGGTTTGGTGGTATCAGTAGGTTTAAGGGATTGGTCATAAATGTAATTACAGAACTTAATTACAGATTTAATTGCATGCAGATATTTTTCAAATATAAGTACAATGTAAAAACTTGTATGTACACAATAAGTGCATTGTACCAAATGATTAATTTAAATATAAGTACATAGTAGTTAAAGGGATACTCCACCCCAAAATGAAAATGTTGTCATTAATCACTTACCTCCATGTCGTTCCAAACACAATTTAAGATATTTTGGATGAAAACCGGGAGGCTTGTGACTGTCCCATAGACTGCCAAGTAAAATACACTGTCAATGTCCAGAAAAGTATGAAAAACACTGTCAAAATAGTCCATCTGCCATCAGTGGTTCAACTGTAATGTTACGAACCGACAACAATACTTTTTGTATGCGAATAAAACAAAAACAATGACCTTATTTAACAATTCCTCTCCTCTGTGTCTCTCCACATCACCATAGCTCATTATATGATAATATAATTTGATAAAACGAGCTGAATGCAGGCAGCTTACGCTCTTCTGTTTCAGCAGCGCCACAAGGATGCGCTGTTTTCGTTCAAATCAAAGTGTAAATACACGTAGAAAATGTATCCTTGTGGCACAGCTGACACAGAAGAGCGTACACTGCCTGCGTTCAGCTCATATTCTCCAAAGTGGCGCTATGATGATGTGGAGAGACACAGAGGAGACAAATTGTTGAATAAAGTCGATATTTTTGTTTTATTCGCCTACAAAAAGTATTCTGGTTGCTTCATAATGTTATGGTTGAAACACTGATGGCAGATGGAGTATTCTGACGATGCCTGTCACACTTTACTGGACCTTGACACTGTTATTTATTTGGCAGTCAATGGGACAGTCACAAGCCTCCCGGTTTTCATCCAAAATATCTTAAATTGTGTTACGAAGATGAACAAAGCTTTAATGGGTTTGGAACGACATGAGGGTAAGTGATTAATGACAAAATTTTCATTTTTGGGTGGAGTATCCATTTAAGGCCACTTAATATAAAGTGGGACCGAATAACTTCCTCTGATAAAGGAGAACAAAGCTTTTTCATGTCATGTATCACAGATGTATCACTGATAATTTTGTATTCTTGTATTGGAAAGTATGTATATTTTTTTAAGTTGTAAATAAAAAAGTTTTTGGAGTACATAAAACAATATTTAAATTTTTCTGGTTACACATTTTGCGTATAATTCAAACTTGGGTTATCTTTTCCTGGTAAATGAATCTCTCCCTGGAATGATTATGAAATTTTCTCATATCATTAATCATTTGATTATGCATCGGACCTCCAAAGCTGCACTGGCCCAACCAACGGTGTGAGTTTAGGGCAAAACTTTCAGTTGCTCCAACAAATGGCAGATGGGGAGGAAACCTGTTTGAAAACGTTGAAGTCGTTATTTCTAGCAGTGATCAGTTTTGTAATTTCTGTCATTTTTTTCATTTCACCAAGTATGTTTTACCTCAATTATTATTTCACATGTATGCACATGATTTTTGTCCTTATTTTTAGCTATGTCAGGATAATCTGTTAGCATTTAGTGAGTCACTCATGCTGGTCATATAAGGAACAGTATTTTTGTAATGCATTAACATTAAACTTCTACAATAATAAAAGAATTAGAATTTAATTCTATAACACTACAACACATTCATAAAATTCTAATTCATAGTGATCTTGTATTAAGTCTTGCGTTAAACACAGAGGAAAAAGAAAAGCTGTGATGAGTAGTCAAAAGAAAATTAGTTCAAAAGTCCCTTTTCAGAGATAACCTTTCTTTCAGCATAGAGTCATATTTCTGTGTCCAAAACAGATTTGGAAGGACATTCTCATAATGATGCTGCCAAATTTTCCAGGTGAAAATGATTCAGGAGATAAAGTGTTAATGAACGCTAGTTATACGGTAACTGTGACCCTTGGGTAAAATGGCGTTTGTGGGCATATGACAAATAACTAGTACTCAGCATTAAAGGGATTTCCCTGTTCTATGGAATTTTTACTCATTCGGGAGTTTAAAAGCTGAAGCCCTGAAAACTCATCAATCAGATCAATTGACAACTCTACGACAACTTTACAACTTCACGACAACTCAGAAATAGAGCAATGAATACCTATGCATGCTTCATATTTCTACTGGCCATTGGTCTTTCTGCTCAGATTTCAGAGTTCGATATAGACTTCAAAACAATGGTGAATACAGTCAGACTGGATGAAAATAGGACACTTTTGGTAAGTACTAAAAATCTTGCTACAAATTTGACTCTTTTGAGGATGTTTAAAAAGTACACATTTCTAAATGTTCAAACATCTGACTTACTTTCTTTCATTTACAGAACTGCAAAGAAAATTGCAAGGAGGTAAGAAAAAAGTACTCACAAACTGCTTTTGATTTTGTACTTGACTTGGAGTGAGTGCTGGGCTCCAGAATGTGCATTTGAAACTTGAAACATGT
Source organism: Cyprinus carpio (assembly GCF_018340385.1). NCBI lineage: Eukaryota > Metazoa > Chordata > Actinopteri > Cypriniformes > Cyprinidae > Cyprinus > Cyprinus carpio. The sequence continues at coordinate 9,760,587 of NC_056584.1, read as the reverse complement.
AGATACCTGTTAATACGTTGGGTCTCATACATGCTGTTGAACCACAGACTAATGCTTATCAGAATAACACAAGATAGTATCATATTTGTGCAGTGCTCTGACTTCCTTTCCATTTGCATGATTGTTCCATCTGTATAAGCTCAAATCCTTTTGCCACCAAAGAATACATTTTGCTTTGTTTTTTATAGTGTCTTTATTCTGAGACTGTAGACTCAAAATGGTTTTGCCATTGGCAGACTATACTTTAGAAACATGTCTGCTTTAATAAAGCAATAACGGTGGACTCTCTTCTCTTCTCATGCAGGAAGGACCATGCAAATGTCACAACTTCACTTGTTCGGTAAGGCATGTTTATTTTACAGTACACTGACCTGCAATCAGTTAGTAGATATGTATCAGTTATTCATTTCAAGTTTTCTTGCTTTATTTAGCTTACCTCATTACTAATGTAAATTTTACTCAGCAAAAGTGGCACAGAAGTGCTTCTGAAGTGGAATTTAGATGGTTTTACACAGACTGTTTAATGATTTTTAGAGGTGGCATAAATGCATTTACACAGCAATTGCAATTGTATACTTTGAAACTAGGGGCTGAGGTGGGTCTTCGCAGGCATGGCATTACACTTTTACACTGAATTTTGAGCAGGCATAGAGCAGCCTTACCTCAGCTGTATAAAGACACCTTAATAAGTGCTAAATCCACAGTATTGTGTCATTCTGTTTAGGTGAAAATTACTTTGAAGAAGTGCATTGAAATTGGCCTTGGCAAACTCAACTTAAACCAAACTGGAAATATCATCGAAAGACTGTCGGTAAGTTTCCCTTAGGGAATAATTCTTAAAAAACAGAAGTCACTTATGAATTACATCAGTTCACATGGTAAATAAAATAATTAATTCTTAAGTTGAGTAATATTAGAATGACTGTAACATCAACAGCTTAATTTTTTGCTTCACTCATTTGATGACATCAAGTTCTCTTTTTCTTTTCTTTTGTTTACTACAGGAGCTGGATTTAAAGCCTGAAAAAGAAAGAAAAGAGATATACCAAAGTCTCGCACTAAAAAAGTCTCCTAAAAGCTTCCTCAATGAAATTGAGAAGCTCTATCAAAGATTAAATGCAGAAAAATCTGGTTGATATTTATATTTATGTTTAATTTATATCATATTTATGTATTTATTCATTTATTTATTCTTATTGGTATGAATGGTTCCAACTGTCAAATGTAAAGATTATACAATAAAATCAAATTTCAAATCTAATGTATGTGTTAAAATAGTCTCATTACAAAACTTTTACATTTACATTTAGTCATTTAGCAGACGCTTTTATCCAAAGTGACTTACAAATGATGACAATAGAAGAAATCAAAACCAACAAAAGGGCAATAATATGTAAGTGCTGTGACAAGACTCGGTTAGCCTAACGCAGTACACGTAGCAAAGTTTTTTTTGTTTGTTTTCTTTTTATAAGAAAAAAAAGAAAATAGATTAGAAAAAGAATAGAGAATACTAGTGTCAGAGGCTCTCTCTCTTTCTTTTTAAGAAGACCAGTAGTAAGAAAAGAAATAGAATATAGAGTGCAAATGTTAGAGGGTCAAGAAGTGGCACAGAAGTGCTTCTGAAGTGGCGTTTAGATGACTTTACACAGACTGTTTAATGATTTTTATAGGTGGCATAAATGCATTTACACAGCAATTACAAACTTTGAAACTAGGGGCTGAGGTGGGTCTTCGCAGGCATGGCATTGCACTTTTACACTGATTTTTTGAGCAGCAATAGAGCAGCCTTAAACAGTTTGGTAAAGACATCTAAATGCAACTTCAGAAGCACTTCTGTGCCACTTTTGCGGAGTAAAATTTGCATTAGTAATGAGGTAAGCTAAATAAAGCAAGAAAACTAGTAACTGATACACATCTACTAACTGATTGCAGGTCAGTGTACTGTAAAATAAGCATGCCTTACCGAACAAGTGAAGTTGTGACATTTGCATGGTCCTTCCTGCATGAGAAGAGAAGAGAGTCCACTGTTACTGCTTTATTAAAGCAGACTTAGTTAGCTGGTAATTTTTCAATGTGGACTTATCCAATCAGTTAAAGGTGGTGTACAAAGATACAAATGTAAATACATTATATACTTATGCTTACATATTAAATAGCATACTTTACAATGCAGATTGAAAACTAATGTTAGTAGCCTATACCAAATTGGGATGTAGCCCATTTTACAAGGGTAGGTGTTCAAATAAACTATAAATATAGGCTATATTATTATAATATTTCCATACATTGTTTGCTCTTCTGTATATAACGGCAAAAGACAAAACGTTTTTGTCTTCATGCACTAATTTAAAAAAACATATGTCCATAATTTATCCTTGTTCTGACTACCTCCACAAAACGGTTTAATGCAAATACACATTTTTGTGCCACTAGAGGGCAGCAGCGGACAGCAGGACAGACTGATTGCTGCGAGAAACAGAATCTCCTACAGTGGCTATTTTAATGAATTAGGGAAACTGGATTCTAAAGCTCATTTAGAAAGTAATGTTAAATTTGTAAAAATTAACAGTAAAATGATTCTGGGTCAGTCAAAACTAGAAGTCTAAACAGGGTCCCTTGCTATACAAATATGGGGGACAACATGAATCTGAGAGTCTGGAGAATTTAGCAGAACATAGCTTCATATTTTAATAATATATTGCTTATATTTAAATTATATACTTAAATATAATAAAAATGAAAATATATTTATATGTTTTTTAAATATACAAATTCTATATAAATATAAATTATAATTTATTTTTAAATGTATAGAGTATATGTATTTAAAATATAAAAAGTTTATATTAATATAAAAATATGTGTATAAATTGAATTAATTTATATATTGTTAAATGTATATATTAAATGTACATATTTATATTTAAATAAATACATATTTGTGTGTTTCAATTATTTTTTATTTAAATAAATGCATTTCAATCAGATCCATTGGCACAGTTTTATAAAATCAAACACCTATAGCCATGCAGTCTGCATTTACAAATATTTGGGAAAAAATTATCGTTATGAATAGCTCAGTAATGTGATGGGATGCAAACCTTTGCAATAAGTCTAGTGAAATTTCAGTCAAGTTAGATATTCCATGGTCAACTGTGGTATTATTGGAAAATTAAAACGTTTAGGAACAGCAGTAACTAAAAGTCACAAAGCAGAGTCAGTAAGCGCTGAGGTGGCTGGTGTGTAAAAGATGCCAATGCCTTTCCTGATTCCATAGCTGAAGAGGTCTCAACTTCCACTGGCATTAATATCAGCAAAAAACTGTGTGACAGGAGCTTATGGAATGGGTTTCCATGGCCGAGCAACTGCATGCAAGCCTCACATCACAATTTACAATGTCTAGAATCAGAAGGAGTTCTGTAAAGCATGCAACCATGGACTCTGGAGCAGTGGAAACCTGTTGTGGGGAGTTACTCTTCTCTGCTTGGCAGTTTAATAGTTTAGAGTCTGGGTTTGGCGCATGTGTGAACTGTGAAGTGTGGTAGAGGAGGGATTATGGGATGGGGCTGTTTTTCAGGGGTTGGGCCCATTACTTTAAGTGAAGGGAAATATTAATGCTTCAGCATAGCAAGACATTTTGGACAATGCTTCCAATATTGGAAGGTGTTTGGGGAAGGCCCTTTTTTACTTTTTCAAGCTGTTATAGATGGAAAGGGAGGACCAAAAGCATGTATTTAGAATTTAAGTCTCTGTTGGTGTAATGGTCAGATGTTCCAATATATAATACATATTTTAAGTTTAGTCAACCCATGAATGTAGTTTTGGATGATTAACAAGCTCTTCAACACATTGTCCAAAAACTTTGCAAATACAGCTCACTTACATAAGGGTTCCATATTTGCGTGTCATAGTGGTAAGTTCTCTTGTTTTTTTGGATGTGCTCTTTGAATCTCTGACTGTGTCTTGCTTCACTTAAGAAATCCCAGTTTTCAAATCAGGGAATGGGAGAGAGAAAGTGAGATCGTGTTTGCTTACAGCCGATCCTCCTTTAAAATGATTCCTTTTGGTGAAAGGTTTAAATCTATCTCCCATCCTCCCATCTCTCTCTCTCTCTCTCTCTCTCTCTCTCTCAGCATGGTAGTTTTTAATTCTGTTTGTGCAGATGGCTGGTTGCCCCATTAGCATTCATTACAGATTCCTTGAGCACTTAATTATGGAACAAGAGAGAAGAGTGGCAGACGGAAACATTGAGGAGTCTCTCTCTCGCTCTCTTTCCCTGTCACTTCATTGCACCCTTAGGTCCATGTATGGCACAGATAAGATCCATTATTTTATTTTATTTTTTTTCAGAATGCCTGAATGGACAAGTATGTTCCATATTCCTTACCCTCATGAGGAATTATATAGATATGAAATATAAAATGTAATTTGTGTGACATAGTGCAAATTATGATTTGCTGCTCATTTTATGCAATGTCATGAACACAGTTCTGTCAGAAAGGCTGAGCATAGTCTAAAATGCTGAGAAGATTTCTGCAACTAATGGTACAGTAAAAAGTCGTTACACTAATATTGTCCAATTTAATCATGTTTTATGTCTTACTCATCATACAACTGAAAAAAAAAATTACAACTTCTGCAGCAGAGATCCACTGTCACTTCAAGATACTAAATACCAAGGACAATAAAAGTACTGGACACTTTAATTAAGTGTAATTTAATTGTAAATAATTTAAAGATTCAAATAAACAAATGGTCTGTCTGACTTAAAAGCAATAACAATATGTTTTAAAATTATTAGTAAGATAATTATTAGTAATGATTAGCTAATATTTAGGCAGCTGTAGCCTATACAGCGATGAAGACTTTGTGGAATATTCAAAAGTAATATAGCAAAAGCAAAAGCACACACACAAAATATTTACACAAACAATTTGGAAGCTACTGTTACTTATTGTCTATGCAATGTGCTGATAAAAGAAATATTATATGATTTAATTTTATTTTATTTTTTTCGAATAATGGTAAGCACAATTTTGTGTTACAAATGAAAACAAAGTACGAGCTTTTAACAATTTACTGAATCTATGATCTTGGCACAACTAAGGTTTGAGTTATAATAAACGAGACGACGTCTAGTTTATTCTTTTAGTGTATGTGTGTGTATATATATATATGTGTGTGTATATATATGTATATATATATATATATATATATATATATATATATAAATATTAATACTATAATTAATAAAAAATAGTTTTAAATAAAAAATAAATATTATAATTTAATTAAAGCATGACTGTGCGCATTCACGGGTTTTTGCTTTCTAAAATTGACGCTCAACATGTTGTTCTGCACTCTGTAATGATTTTCTAATGCGCACTGGAGTTAACGAGCCTGTCAAACATTTAGTCTAATCATTAGCTTTAAAAACACAACATAAAACGGTTGCTGAACAGCCCCACAAGATAATACATCGGCCTGTAAATTAATAGCGAGGCAGTCGTGAGCTATAGCTTGAAGCCCTCCTCGCAATGCCTGCACAACTCTTATCAAACACTGAGATGGAATATGTTCAATAATTTACCCGCTCAGTCGTGTAGACCTCATAATGCCGTCTTGTGGGCAGTCCGCTGACCGGCTGAGTGATCGGAAACAGGTGCAGGCGGCCTGGCCTGCCATGAGATGTTATCAATGTGCAGTTCTGGAAATCACGCAGTGAAACAAGTTAATACGTTACTGCGGAAACGGGTCAGCGACTCCTCGTTATAATCAACAAGCTGGTTAAAAACTAAAAGATGACTGTAATAGGTTTGTATAGACGAAAGAAGTGTCATCGCTTTGACGAATTTAGTTGTACTCGGTGTACATTTCATTAGGCTATGCTCTGAAACTCCTCATCAAATTTTGCACGTTATAAAAGGTGGATGGAAAATGAAATTAAATACTTGAACTAATTTGGTCTTGCCTAACTCTGTAGATGCTACCATAAGATTTCAAATTGAATACGACAGAGATGTTGGTCTGTGGGTTCATTCAATTAAAAAAAAAAAACTTTTAGGCTATTTTTGTTTTCTTGGAAATATTCTTGTTTTTTTGTCGCAAAAAAACAAAGCAATCGAAGCAACAAAAACATTCACGTTTTTACAATTACTGTCGTATTTAAGGTTAGTAGGGCTCACCATCGTCGCTGTATTTATGAATAGCTGAAGAAACGTGACATTTGAATGAAAGGTTAAAAAGCAAACCTCTTTGTCTTAACGAATATAAGGCTGGAATAGACCGCAGATTGTGGTACACCCTGAAGGCTTGCGTATACTGTTGGACGCGTGACAAGGAAAATGGTTTTTGAATATCTACAGCGTAGCTGTAACTGACCTGTTGAAGGCAGCCCCATTGAAGTGAATGATCAAACTAATAGAGTTCATTATCTGACCCAAATGAACGAAGGACCCGCCCACCGCCGGAGCTCTGTGCGCCAAGGGCTTTCATCCAATGAGCGCAGTCTCTCAAATCCAAATCGATGGGTCTCGAGCTTTTATTCTCACTTTTCCTTTTATGATTCATGGACACTCGTGGATCGATGGATTACACAGTATCCTAACTGGCCAAAGTAGGGAATATTAAGGTGTTTTATAGTTAGTTTATATCTGACTTCTCTACAATGTTTTTCTAAAATAGTGCTGCTGACAGAGGTCACTGAAGGAGTTGTGAAAGGACGCGAAGGTGAGCCTCATCTGCTGGACTGGACTGGACTGGCTCCGTCACGGACAATGTTCTCGGCAACGGGAAAGCGTTGTTTTACCATTGAGTCTTTGGTGGCTAAGGAAAGCCCCTTAACACCAGAAGACCCCATTCGCCCTACCGCCCTAAGCTACACGGCGCCTGCTGACAGTTTTCTTAACGGGTATCAAAGCCCCGCAGGCCGCGCGCTCTACCCAAACCCCGAACTGGTGTTTTCGGAGACTGTAAACCATGCACCTCTCAGCATGCACCCACAGCAGCTCGGCAGCACACACCTCCAGCACCCGCACTTCTTTGGCACGCAGCACCGTGAACCACTGAATTTCTATCCGTGGGTCTTAAGGAACAGCTTTTTTGGCCATCGGTTTCAAGGTAAGCAACTGGATATTTGCATCCACCGCGCATTAAACAACCCTTTTCACCTAAATGAAAATAATAAAATAAGCTATGCATATTTAAACGTAGGCTACATGTAGGCTGCTGGAAAAGTAGCCTACATGTAGCCTACGTTTAAATATGCATAGCTTATTTTATTATTTTCATTTAGGTAAAGTAAAAGTAGCCCGTGCTGTGCATTACAGGGCATCGCGTGTGTCTCTGAACTTAACTGACATATATTGCTTGCATAAATGCTCGCTTGCGGCTACAGATTACTTGCCACTGTAGAACGGGAAAACACTGATAGTTGGAGTTCGCATTGGAAAGTAACGCAGAAAACGCTGCAAATGAAAACCACAAATCTATGCTTACAGCTTGCCCTGGGGCGATACTTAAAGCGGGACACGCAGATTTAGACTAGGCTTCCCACGCACAAAAGCACAATGTCATACCTACCAAAATGAATGCATTATGTTCGTATAAGCTTATAATAGCAGGATTGGAGAACAGTTCTGATAACAGTAATTGAATTCAGACTTTCCACCAGTTATTCAAATTTATTCAGCCTTGATGCAGTTCGTGAGCTATTTTCTTATAACGTAAAATTACATTACCTCTATTTTTAGAAGATATTAGATAATCGTTAAAATTTTAAAAAACATATTTTATTAGTTGACAGTTACTTCTTAATTAATTACTATGCTATTACTAATATTATTATTGCCACACTATCGACTTCTTATCACGGTGGAGCTAATGACAGATGACTAGACTGCTCTGATGAACTCGTTACCTCGTCATTATCACAATTTTATTTTCAAAGCTCATTGGATGATTAGTTCTCTTCTGGTGTTGTAGCTGTTGTCTAAAGACTTAACAAACTTATAAAGGTCAAATATTATTAATTGGCTAAAAAGGCAAATAAATTAGCTAACAGTGATAATGACCTTTAAAGAAGAGTCTAAGTTTATGTATAGGCCATTCTTAATAATTAAAAGTATAGGTCATTCTTAATAATTAAAAGTATAGGCCATTCTTAATAATTAAAAGTATAGGTCATTCTTAATAATAATTAATGCAGGATTTTGTTTTGTTAAACGTTTGTAATTGAGAACATTTAAAATCGACGGACCCTGTAATTTTTTGTTTTATAGTCAGTCATCAAGTTAAAGGTTACTTATGCGTAATGGGTGTTAAACTAGGCAAATTACATGGCCATTAATGATAGAAAGTAGAAAAAGTGGCTACAACACAAAGAAAGTGGCTATTGATTTAAATGAATGTTTATATTATTTGGACTTAATATTTTATAGACAAATATTTTGTCAATTGATAGCAATTTCCATGGAAGACTCATATAGAAATATTGTAGGAAACTGTTAATTTTTTTCATCATTTTTCAGTGAGTTGAAAATACATCCCTAAAATATTATTATAAAGTCGTAAAGTCAAACATTTATACCTTTTTTTTTTTTTTTTTTTTTTTTACAGAATTACTTGTCAAGTTCAGACGGGTGTAGATGTAGGCTATAACAACAAAAGCGCCAATATCAAGCTGGAGTGGCATAAGATATACAGTTTATGTTTATTTTAAAATATTCTACAATTATAAAGCATAAAATATAGTTGTAATAATATTTCAACAGTTAGGCTATATAAGTTAAAATAGTCATAAAATCAGGGTAGCTACATTTTCGACACTTTAAAGTCGATAGTTGGTGTTCACATTTGTTGAAATTTATAGGCTAAACGAAGAGACCTTTCACGTGATGCCTACTCGGGCTACAGTTTTCTTCTGTCCCGTGCTGTCTATATCCAGTTTAAACTGCCTACTGTAAAAACTAATTAACATGCCTTTTATTGACTATTATTGTTATTATTATTTCAGGGAACGACGTCTCGCAGGACACGCTGTTACTACACGGACCTTTCGCGAGGAAGCCGAAGCGGATCCGCACCGCGTTCTCGCCCTCTCAGCTGCTGCGCCTGGAGCGAGCCTTCGAGAAGAACCATTATGTGGTCGGAGCCGAACGGAAACAGCTCGCTAACACCCTCAGTCTGTCCGAGACTCAGGTAAGCATTAGCAAACTCGTGCTGCAACACAACAACAACAAAAAAAAAAAATCAGTGTTCCCCATGCACATCGAAAATCTCTTTAGCTAATCATTTTAAAATCACAAAAGTAAAATGGTCTTCGTATACTGTTTCACACAGCTTATAACAGAAAAAAAACAGACTATAACTAGTTAAAATAATTCCTGTGAAACCAGGAAACGTTAGTAAAACAAATTAAATAAAAAACAGACAAATAGCTAATAATAATAATAATAGGCTTAATAGGCCTATGTTTTTAAAGTTATGATTAAATGTTTGATAAAAAAAAAAAAATTGTGCAACGAGTAAGAAACTGACTACTATAATAATGAGACATTTTTTATTTTGAATGATTAATGTTGTACTGACAAGCTGTTGCTGTTGGCCTACATGATAATGTAAACAACACTTGGGCTGCTTGCTAAATCCAGAATCGGGCCAATAGCAGAATAAATCCGAGTCTGAAAGGACGCTGGCTGGCCATGTGTGACTTATTAACTGCGCTCTGTGATATCATTTTATTTTAGGCCAGGAATGAGTTCTAGCCTGCTTGCTTTGCTCAGATAAGTAAGAATAAACCCATTCACCCTGATCAAATGATGTAAATCTCAGTTTGAAAACGTTTTATTTCTGATTGTCATATTGAAGAGAATACATTTTATATGTGTTTACATTTCATTCAAACCCTGGCAAAGTGATTATGCCATACAGCTAAATAAGCGTCAACTGACATGATTTAATATAGGCTAGTATCGCAACATAGCATACTTAATGTGTAAAATCTTACAAAATCTTGTAAACTATAGGCCTATATATAAAAAACTAAAGCAATAATAGAATTAACTGCGCTTTATATATCAACCCCAAGAGAAAGATAATTTTGAAAAAATATTATCCAATACATAGGTTATTTGTGATTTTTTAATTTTTTAATAATTAATTTCTAAGCATATGTTTTGTGTAAACTGATATAGGATTCAGTCAGCATCTCGTGAATTTGTTAAGCGAAGCGCGCAGGAGATCGCTTCAGAAATAAATCAAATAAGAAATAAAGGTAAATCATCGTTTTTTTTCTTCTTCCACTACCGAGGGGTTGTTTTTGGCTATCCTTGGTTTCCCTAAATGCGAATATTTATGGCGGTATGCATAGACTGCTCTTTTAAAATGTGTGAAATGTAAACCGTTATTGAAAGAAAAAAAATAAACAAACAAAAAACAATCAAATGCATTAAATTCATATACTATATCTTTGCAAGATCTGTTAGTAAATGTATTTGAATTAATTTAAAATGTATAACTTAATCGTGTTTGTTTGGATCTCTTCTGATATGCAACAAAGTTGGTTCTGATATGCAACAAAAATGGAATAAGGGTAAAATGGATTAAAAAAAGCAACAGAATCAACTGAATGTCTTGTAGGCACCGCGTGTCATCTGTGGCGTTAAAATGGTTCGATTAGAACACAAATGCGTTTGAACTGTAATCACAATATGTCTTGTTTTACCATTGGTAATGACCAACAGCTTAAACTGTCAACCTAGTTATTTATAGCCTATACTCACCAAAACCTTCATGGCACTGATGTCCTGGTCTTCTGCTCCCCTCAGGTGAAAGTGTGGTTCCAGAACCGCAGGACCAAGTATAAGCGACAGAAGCTGGAGGAAGAGGGCCCGGAGTGCACACAGAAGAAGAAGGGAAACCACCACATTAACCGCTGGAGAATTGCCACCAAACAGGCTGGATCTGAGGACATAGATGTCATGTCTGACGCCTAAGACCAACCTAAACCCTACCCAAATGAACACACAAGACCAAGAAAAGCACTATTTATTTAATGTTATTAGTCATGATATCTCAGATTCTAAACCTAACTGTAGAGAACCTGACCACTTGAATGTGGTGATTGTGAATTAAGGATGAATTAAACAGGTCAGCAATTAATCTACCACCAGGACTGAACACTATAGTTTTTTAACATACCTCTGCTGGAATTATCCAGTGTTTGAGACATGCATCACCTTTAAGATGTCTTTCTCTCGCTATTTTTTATTTTATTTTATTTTATTGGAAGAAATTATATTTAAAACTAACAATGAAGTTAATTTTCACAAGTCAATATTTTTAATTCTGATTATTTTGTTGTTTCTTTGTATAGTCGGTTACTAAACTGGACATTTTTTATTAATTTCAACATGATGTTGCTAAATTCATCAAAAAAAAAAAAGAGAAGAAGTTGTTCCAAATGCTTTAAAACATGCTGATGAAATTGGTGTCAGCTTTTGGTAATTACAGCTACTAGATTGAAATAAGGTTAAGTGATGTGAGGAATCAGTTTACCAGCCAGTTTTAACTTGACCACCCTGTACCCACAGCATAGAGGCAAGGGTGTATGTGTCTGTAAATAATGGTCTCTGTATCTAAAGGAGTGTAGGAATTGGTGTTAGAGTGCTCGAGTGTAACAGGATGAGTGTGTGCATGTGTGTGTGCACGCGTGTGTGAGTGATTTGCATGATGTCATTTGGTAGGCTGACTGGTAAAAACAGGCTGATGTATGCTGGTTTCTCTGTAACAGCTCCTTGAGTTACAAACTAAAGCGAATGTTTGCCAATTTACACATTAGCTTCTTTATAGTGTTCCTTCATCTCATTTTCAAGCAAAACATGATCAGAAATGTCCATAATTAATAAAGATGTCTCAGAGACAAGCAGCTCACACGAAAAATAATTTACCCCTTTTTTTTTGCACACACACACACACAGCCAGCAATTTCCTCTCATCTCACCATGCTAACTTCCTGTCAAAAGAAACCGAGGAAGACTGTGTTATATGAAGGTGACCTTTCATCTCAACATTTGACCCTGAGCCTGCAGTGTGAGCAAGGGTTGTGAGAGTGAAAAGCACAGATTGATGACACCTGAGTATCACTGTCAAGTACGACAAGAGCGTATTGAGACAGAAGGCGAAAAAGATTGTTTTGGTGAGTTTGTTTTGATGCTATCAGATATCCAATCCTGGGTGCAGGTGCACACATCACATCCTCTGTCGCTTTACATTGCACATTCCATGCATTCCCTAAGAGCACTCTTTCCTCTCTGAAAAAGGAAAGACACTGAGAAATAGATGGGCGTTTGTTAATGCATGTGAAAGAGTAAGAACTTTCCAAATGCGCATTTCTTTTTGTGAGACTGTACAAACTGTAGCTGCACAGTTTTAGTGAAAATGATCTTAATTTGAATGATAAAAGACTAAATATGTGACAATAAAAACATGTTAATTGTTTAATGGCAAGTACCTTTACTATATATGAGCTAATGTGAGACTTCATTAAATTTTACAGTAAAATATGGTTACATGAAGTCATCTCATAATTTACAGTGAAAAAGAATAGAATTCTGTGACATTTCACATTCATAGGTTTTCATTGAAAATTAACTGTTTGTTTAACTCTATATGAGTTTTGTCTTATCATTTATGTACATTAGGGTTTTATATGCTATATCTTATGCTGTTAAATTATTATTTGTTATTTTATTGATATGGGTTAACATTATGGTGTGCATCTTTCTATACATTAATATTTACCTTAGCATATGGAAAAGCTACTTGTGATGAACTTTGATTCATTATGTGGCTAAAAATTACCCGTTTTTAAGATATTTGTCAGTATATTGTAAAGGTATACAGATTTTAGTAATTTGGTACATTAACATTATTTCAGTTGAATATACTTTTTTTAAAATGTAAATTTAAGTTCAATTAATAAAACTTGCTTACACCAAATTTTTCATGATAAAATGCTTGCAACCACATCTGCAGGGTTTTTTTTACAGCAGTTTATTTTAAGCAATTTCATTTAAGCATGTAATGGTGTAATGGAGAACCTATGGTAGGTAAAGAGAAGCTTGTTGATGTAGAGTGGCGCTCTAGTGGAACATACTTGGCTGCTTGTTTTGAAAGGTACCTCAATGACTTTTGAGTTAACAAACTATTATATCAAATCACCAGCAATTTTTTTGTTGCATACTGAATCAGTTGCATTGGAAACATTTATCTTGTAACAAATTACTGAATATATGACTGTCATTACAAGTGTATTACAGTGAGCAGTGCATGTACTTCAAGTAATTATACCAACACTGGAACAAAATTCCAGAATTTTCAAATTTCTGTTTTCTCTGAATATGAGAATAGTTGAGCCAGACCCGTCTGTCACAGGACAGATCAGTTTCATAGTTCTGATTTTAGTCCATACTGACCAATTGTTTAGCCTTTATAGGATAGTTTTATGCTCACATGAACACCCATTCTCATTTTCATGTAAATTAAAGAATTGAAAACAAATTTTCTCTTGATTTTGAAATTAAAGCAAAAGCTGGCAAAAGGGAAAGTAAAAGCACTAATCTTACCCTCATTAATGCGATCATGTGCATGTTGTGCAACTGTGTATGGCAGTCCTGCACGGTTAATGATTCTACATGCGGCTTCATGTCATGTCTCTCCTCACTGCTGCCCACTGTGATCAGTTCCCGTGACAACCAGGTAGAAAAACCCACAGGTCTATTCCCTCATTCTAGCGATGGATCTAGCGATAAAATATAAGTTTACAGGAATCATTTTACAGCCCAACCAAAGGAACTCAAACACATCCAAATAAAAGCAGAGATACAATCATCTAAAAACACCAGAACAAATGGATAGAAAAAGAAGAAAGCAGGAATTGCACAAATGTGTACATTGTTACCATTCATTAACTATGATAAGGATTTCTGTGTATTTTCTTGAACCAATCAAAATAGAAAAGCATTTGATTTTAGTGTATATTTTTTTGTGTCTGCTTTCTGCAGTGTGCAAATAAAAAAGGAAACCAATGTCAAAAAATGGGGGAAAAAATCATTGTAGATAAAATCTGAGTGAGGGCAGTTATTACTGACCTATATAAAACAGTTGCAGAATAATGTTTCTGTATACACACACTTTAGATTATTACAGTGGATGAATATAAAATAATAATACATAATAAAATATAATGATAATGACAGGTCTACAGAAATGCAACAAATAAGGTTTAAGTAATAGAGATCATAACTTATATAGAATATATAAGCTATACATCTTTTCCATATGGGAATTACTGGTAATTCATTATTATTATTTAATTCCTATTCAATTTGAGCATGATTTGGGGTTTGTAAATGACTTTTTAGGAAATAACACAAAGGGATTCTGTGTAAAAATATGATGGTTTATTTATTGTTTTACACTAATTACCTTGTAAACATTTATTTTTTGTGATTTGTAGTCAGTTAATACAAAAATGTTTGAATGGGAAGACTGATAATTATGTAAATGTAAAGTATGTCACAGGGAAATTCAAAAGAACACTGCTGTAAATATCCTGAAATCCTCTATTTGCAACCTCCACGTTCAAGTACATAGAAAAAGGATGATTAGCGCTGGTGTGAGTCTGTCTCTGTGTGTGGTTGAGAGAGGATTCACATTCATACACAGCAGGAATAATCCAGTGAGATGCAATCAACATTTCTAATGACGCTTTGCATTTTGAATGGTTAAAGACCCTTATTGTAGGTCAGGATCTTGCACTCTGTTGCAGCAGCGATCTCTGGCTCTAGCTCTGACACGTGGATCTGAGAGACAGAAAGCAGGTGCGGTCAAAATATCACAAGAGGCAAATACACGCTAATAACCATATATGTGGTCAGCATTTATAGCTTTGTTAATACTTTATTACCTCTAACTATTGGGTTCATTTAATTTACCCTTAGTGGTAATAGAAGTGCCAGGAAAAGATTGTAACAAAATTTCATCGCATATGATTCTGCTGTTTTGATTACGGAGTCTTTTTATTTTTATACTGACATTAAGATTCCGATCTTTTGGCTACAGTGAAATAACCACTCACAGCAATCATTAAGTCATTAAGATGTTTCAAATGTTTCATCAGATGAGAATTAAAAGTGTGCCATATCTTTCCAGCCTCGAGCATTTTTCACAGTCAAAACTGACACTTCAGCCATCATAAAAAGCTAAAATGAAGCAGCGAGCACTGGTAAATATCCAAACCAGGGCCAAAACTTGCAATATTTTGCTCAGAAACAGATGGCAATGAGTGTGTGAGTGTGTGAGGCAGAATCTGAAACAGACATCCTGTGGGGTGTGAAAAGGTGGGGGGGACAGGAGTGGAGTTTTTTGGGAGCGTTCGTCTGGAACCCTCGGAAAAGTGTAAAGAGGGAGCGAGAGAGTGAGAGGAGAGGAGGAGGGGAGGGGTGGGAGAGGAATAGAAGTAGTTGGCAGCACATATGTCTGCAGTTCAGTAACCATATGGATGAACAGCTTAATAAACACCATTTTAAACCATAACCGTCTTCATGGCAGACAAAGAGAAGGGACGGAGGGAAAGTGAGAGGGAGAGTGCGAGCGGATGGAGGGAGGCATGTGCGAGTGCTCACCTGACTGTTTTTGGGGGAACAGGCTGATGGCAACAGGCAGCGCTAGGCCGAACGCACAGACACACACCATGCTGTGAACAGGCAGCCCAAGACGAGGGTGCTTCTGCAGCAGAGGGAGCCTAACGTACAAACAGCCACAAAAATACATTATTTGTGCATTATTGGCAGAACGCACCAAAACCGGGAGCATTCCCGCCATTTTTATTATTATATGTGCTTGCTGATACTTTCGAACTGCTGTACGTGATTGCTCTCTGACACCTCCCCCTCCCTCCCTGGCCTCAGTGCGTGTGGGGGGTTGTGGGATAGCGTGCTCTGCAGGAGTCCTCCAGAGCAGTCCTGCTTTAATGAAGGCAGCTACTGCCTAATGATGACTTCATCAACACATACGCATGATGAGCTTTAATTAGCTACCAGAATCTCTCTCTCTCTGTGTGTGTATGTGTATGTTTGGGAGAGAAATGGAACGGGGGAAAGGATCAAAGTATGTTAAAGACCTTTTATCATGTCCATCAACTGCTCTAAATAAACCAACACACATCCATCACTGTTCCATGAAGAGGTCAAAGCTGAACTGAAGTGACATATAGTAAACATCACCTTTAAATGAAACGTATCCTATGGTATTAGGGATGCACAATATTTGCTTTCATGTTATGACCAATAACTAGTAAATGGCAGATATTACAATTTTATAAAAAAATAATATAGAAATTAACACTAAAAAACTGAAATCCATTTAAAATGCTACAAACACATTTAGCTTACAAAATCTTAAAAATTGCTTAAGATTACAATTATAAGTGTTTTTGAAGATTAACCTTAAGTGGGCATTAGATGGCAAAAGTAATCTAAATATAAAAATAGAGTAAAAAGGGATTCTAAACCTAATCAGACAATTTTTGGTAACACTTTACCTGAAGCCTGTATGTATAATGCATTTTAAAGGTAATGCAATATATATTTTGATAATTAATTGTAACCAACATTAAAATGCATTATAATATTTGCAGTTTCCTTGTTACATCTGAAATTGGTAGTTTGTCAAGTACTTTAATGCATTCAAATTTCTAAAGATGCAACAATGAATTGATAAGTATTATAATGTATTATAATATTATATTTACAATTATTCATGAGATAAAGCAATGCATTTTAAGGTACATTTGAAGGCATAATTAATGCATAAAAAATATGTTTATAATGCACTATATCAATGCTTCAAGTAAAGTGTTTCCAATTTTTTATATTCAAAAAAAATTTTTTTTTTGAAAATATTGATACAGTACAAATCCCTACATGACTTGTTGGCAGTTAATCCCTATAAGAATAACATCTGTAAGAAGTAATTAAGTTCATAAATGTCAATTTTTTTTATTATTATTATTTTTAAAAATTATCGGCAAATAAGCACAGTAGTTATATTTATTTGCTTGGTTATGTCTAAAGCTTAAATTTAAATAATTTTTTTTTTAAATTACATTTACTTAAAATTTCCTGTAGATTATTTCATGTGACACTGTTGTTTTCCTACTTTAATGCAAAAACACCAACACTGACTGTTCAGCAAAGCAGCTGTCTTCGTTTTTGGACACAGCTAGAGTGACAGTTGAAAGGTTTAAGCACCACACATATATCACACAGATTCCTCTCAGCGCTCTAATTAATCAAGGATAGCCCTGGCCCTCAGCCCCACCCTCAAAGCAGTGACCCTCCTGCAGCCCTGTTCTTGCTCCATTGAGAGCCAGTGAGGGTGAGCTGACAGGCAGCATAGCAGAGGACAACTCACCATTTACTCCCGCTCACACACAGACACACACCTACACACACACATAGCTGCACACACCTGCGAATCAGAGCAGGAAGAATTTGAGGAGGTTGCGACATAGTCTATCAATCATAAAACCCATCGAATTCTGATGAATTTTATAAAAGGAATGGAATGTGAAAAAGACTGGAAAGTTCATAAAAAATGTTTTTCCTAAAATTTCATTCTTAACTAAAGTTTAAAAGCAAGAAAAACAGGTTTTAAGGTGGACTTTTGTACTCCAATGCCACACAGGATGGCTAGACAGATTTTAAATACATTTTGTCATCATAATAAATGTGTATCATTTCTTTTCCTCAGTGAACCACAAAAGGAAACCGTGCAAACATTTTGGGGTTGGTAAGATTAATTAATGTTTTTGAACGAAAGCTACATTTATTTGATCATAAATACAGTAAAAGCAGTAATATTGTGATATATATATATATATATATATATATATATATATATATATATATATATATATATATATATATATATATATATTATAAAAGGACATTTATTCCTGTGATTGTATAGCTGAATTTTCAGCAGCCATCGCTCCAGTTTTCAGTGTCATATGATCCTTCAGAAATGATCAAATTCTTTGTCAAATGTCTTTACTGCCACTTTTGATCCATTTAATGCTTCCTTGCTGAATACAAAAGTATTAATTTCTTTCAAAGAAAAAAATCTTGAACTGAACTGAACTACTTTTGGGTGAACTATTCCTTTAAACACATACAAAAAGTTGTGATCACATCAAAGTAAAATACTAATATACCAGGACATATGGTGCATATGGGTGTGTGATTTCTTCGGTAAACTGTGTGATGGTGCTGTAAAAATAACTCAAGTCTGAAATGTCAAATTCACAGAAATCCTCTGACCTCTCCAGCGTAGCCATTATTAAAGATGGCAGCAAGAGAACAGGCATGGGCAGCACGACACGTGTCAGGGATGTCTCCATCAGAGCCTGAACACAAAGACATTTATCAGATCAGAACTCACAATAGGACTGCACAAAAGCTGACAGTAACCTTTCACCTTACACATGGAATTGGATCCACATACTCACATGCCTGGCAGCAATATTTGAGGTGCCCACCACATTGCCTTTGTCGTCCAGTACGCTGATGCCCTCTGACAGCTCAGTGTGGCACATCAGCAAAACATTACACACGTTGGCACTTGCTAAATGAAGGGAGAGCTGCAGTTAGAAAACAAGACAATCACAAAAAAATTCCATCTGATTCCCAACGTTTCCTTATTTGTATCCAGTAAGAGAGAATCATGAGAATAGTAAAATGCACATGCAAGCAGATTACAATCTCTCTCTCTCTCACATACACACATCCTACATACATACATAATTATATATACATTTTCTGAAAATAAAAATGGTTGTACCTCGACATGCAAACAGTTTTTAGCATTAAAAATCTGTATCACTTCTAAATATGTGGTCACATCACAAATACTATAGACAGTTTGCTAGATGGTGGGTGACACATCTTTCACATCTCCCATGTTATATATAATAAAAATACTACAGAACGAACAGAATACAATAGTAATAATCTGTCAGAGAGTCACCGCCTGTGAATATTACATTAAAAGCAATCAACACTGGAAACCATTCTTGATCTGGAATGTTGGCGCTAAGAGGGGTTAACTGGATATAAAACAAATAGTTTCATATGGTCATGTCAAAGTGCACACGTCAATTACAAGCAGAAAAATGATTAGAATAATGATTTACTTCCTGGCATTATCATCTGTGGCATGTGGTGAGATTAGTGTGGGTGTGTGTGAGAGAGAGAAATAAAGAGAGCCTGAAGCATTTTTAATTTACAGGCCGTGTGTTGTGAGTTATCAGTGTTCAGTGCTGTAGTGTTGTGGGGCTGAGTTAATTGGCTGAGTAAACAGCTATTCACCTCTGAGGGGTTCAGACCCAGGCCAATTAAACACACACACACACACACAGAATCAAAAATGGAGAACAAAGAAACAAACAAACACATACTAAATTTTATATGAAGGAGGTCATCCTGGTTTAGGTCGTCCGATCTTAAACAAAATCTTTAAATATCTTTATAAAGGTTCTAAATTCAAGATGTCCTTTTGAGTTTAAATTTGAATTTGACTTAAAATGTATATAAATGCTAATCCGAAATAAAATCAAAGGCAAATTTCGAACACTTTGTCTCCACTGCGTTCCATTAGCTGCTTTTAACTGCCTTTTATAACTAAAACACTAAAACAACAACAACAATAACATGGCAGCCTGGAGACAGGGAACTCAGTGTTAACAATGAGAGCACTTTAGGCCTAATTAACCAATTAGAGAGTGGCAGCCGAGAGCTAACAAGGTCCCGTTACCCCAGCCCAGAGAGGTGAGGGGGAACCTGCTGATTTAATTAAAGGGGAGGGGAAAGAAAACAATTTAATTACAGCCAAGCATTCCCAAGGCATTGTGGGACAGTCTCCCTCAGCCCCTCTGGACCTGTTTGAGCCTCAGAACGCTAATGGAACACTGAGATAATATTTCAGCAGCAGCTCCCTCTGACAACAGGATCAGTCAAAACACAACATGTTAATACATAACAATAAACAAACGCTTGCAGTTTAATGAAAGTCTGAACAAATGCTCATTTACAAATACAAAAGACAGCAAAAGAGCTGACTGAAAACTGTATGCATTAATTAATTTTGTGCATTACTCAATCGTTTTATGCTTTAATAATCAGCAATTTAGCAAGACCGCATGACAGGATGCTTGATTTCTGTCATAAACACAACAGGGCAGATTAAGAAGTGCATGCCAGGAAATCAACACATACATAAACCTGCTGTTGCACACATGCACATACCAACGGCAGGTAACGGGATGAACCTCTGGACCAGGATTCTTATAGCTGGACTGAAATGCTCAGCTCTTTTAATAAGAAGATTCAGCCCCACCTGTGTAAACATACAATTACATTTAATTTCACTATTTACTTAAAATAAAATAAAATAAAAGTTTTCAAAATAAACATTTATACACGCACACACTGTTCAAAAGGTTGATGTCAATAATATTTTTTCTTTTAAAGAAATTCATATTTTTATTCTATTCAGAAAGGACATGCAACTATCAAAAGGGACAGTAAAAACATTTATAATGTTACAAAAGATTTCTATTTCAAATAAATGCTTAACATTAAAAATTTATCAGCTGCCACAAAACAAATGTATCACTGTTTCCATACAAATATTAACCAGCATAACTGTTTTCAACACTGATAAAAATGTATTTATATATATATATATATATATATATATATATATATATATATATATACATAAAATAAGTGGATAAAAATAATATATATATAAATAATACATAAAAAGTTTGGAGTCTGTAAAATGTTTTAATGTTTTTGTAAGAAGTATCATGTGCTTCACTGTCACATAATGAAGACTGGAGTAAAGGCTACTGAAAATTCAGCTATATAAATGACATTTTCAAATATATTAAAATAGCGCGACAAATTTACATGTGTGGAGCATTCACATTTCCCACTGTGCCACAGATCTGACTTTATATTACACCCATCTGTCCAGAGAGTGACATCTCACATAGTCATAGAGCATGACAGTTCCATGTTTATAAGATCTGTCCTGAAATTAATCTCAAATGAAATCTGATCGCTAGCCTAGTAAAAATGAAATATTAAACTGATCTAATATAATAAATATAACCCATGAAGTCAAAAACATAATGGTTACAATACACATTTGTTTTCATAGTGACCTTAAAAACACATAACTCCCAGTGGGCTTCATGACAGGTCATGACAGGCTAAGTTGTTTCTAGTCTTGCCTTGTGAGCCTCTGGTCATCTCTATGAGCTCCAGTTAAAGGCCGTCTAACAAACATCTGAGAACCAAACCCATTCACAGCCCTCCCCTTCCCAGCAGGGGTCTTCAGAGGGATTGTAGTTTTAATTAGTGCCCCCCTCCCATATTTCTCACAGGCATGGGGCCATTTGTAGTTGTCGTCACCATGGTTCTGCTTGTCATGCCCCTGGGCATCAAACTGCCACCCAGCAGGGCAGCTAATTGGCTCTAGAGGACACAGGGGGCGTGACTAGAAGAATATGCAATTCAGCAATGTGAAATACAGCAAAGGGCTCTCATTTGATGCTATCAGCCTCCATCAGTTCACTTATTAAATTTAAATTCATAGAATACTAGAAAAGTCATGAATAATATTTTTCTCTGTTAGCGTGAAATGGCAATTCCAAAATTAAATGATTAAAAGAGAATTCTTTCTACACATCAAATTACATAATACAGTTTTTTGTATGCATGTGAACTCACTGCAATAGTAACGGCACTGCTGACTGCACCAAGGTAACCCTGGAAAAACTTTGACATTGGTGTGGGCTGCAAAAAATAAATAATAATAATAATAATTTGGTAAAATAAATTCATATGATATATTTAACAACACTTTCTATGATGCCTGTATATATAATGCATTATATGTGCAGTCTTATTCATTATAAAGCATGCATAACATCTTACAAAAAAAGGTAACACTTTACAATCAAGTCTTATTTTTTAACATGAGTTAAAGTATTAGTCAACATTAAATAATCTTTTGTTGATCAGAGCATATTTTCTGCAAAATGTAAAAGCCAGTGGAAAAAATCTGTTGGGTTTTTGTCGAGGGAACCAGGGTGATGTTAACTTCTGTGTTGGCCTACAAAAATGCATCATCCCTGCAAGGCTCTATTTTTCTTTTCATTACTTTTTAATGATAATTTTACATTATATGTGAACATGAAATATGCCATGCCATCACCATATGTACCGGTCAAAATGACAATGCTTATATACCACATCTGAGTTGCATTACGGTTGCAGTAGTTGACACAGGCGTTATTGCTCTGGCTCTGCCACTGGGAGAAAGACAGTGAGACCGAGTTCATAGTAAACAGAGCTTAGACTGATATTTTATCTGTAAAGACCAGAAAAACACATACCTGCCAGAAGATGGTGGAAGCAAATGTCTGATTGGGTAAAAGAAGGCCCACAACCTATAAATGGAGGAGTAATTTATAAGAAGTGATTTTTTGAAGTTTACATTCGTAGGCCTGGACAAGAAGGAAAAGTTGAATATCTTTTCAAAATGACCAACCACTGGAGTACCAAAGGGCACAGAATCTGAAAAGAAAAGGAGAAACACGCCAACACAAAGAAAATGAAGAAGATGATGAACCCTTGATCCAATAATGGAGAATAGGCTGAATCAGGTCACAGAAGTACATTTCATGTCATGTTTGGTTTAATGATCAGGATTATAGACTCTCATTTGACATTATGACTTTATTACTGACCTTTAATGCATTAATAAAATCCTCATTACTCATAAAAGATAGCATGGTTCAGAGGTAGCCATCATTATTGTCAGGCAGGTCTCTCCCAATCTGTTCTCTCTTTAAATAGTGGTGTTAACAGAAGACTAAAATACTCCTATTTCTGAGTGGCCCAACAACACTTCCAGACAGCAGGAGGGAGAGGGTTTAATCAGAGCCCAGCTGAGTGTGACCTTTGCCAACAGATCGGTCCAGAGAGACCCCCTACCACCAAACTCCAGTCTCCAGAGCTGGTAACAAGCAGAAAACTGCCTACCACCCATGACACACACACATACACACTGAAAACACACTCACACCCTTACCTGACATGCGAAAGGGCATGGGGATCTTCTCTCCTGTGTCTGGATGGATGGTGGCCTGAGGACATAATGAATCCACAGACAGCAGACAGGATGAAGAGGAGGAAACGAGAGAGAATAAGAGGTGAGAGCGAGCTGATGGGAGAATTATCATGCTGAGGTTAGCTGTAATTCTCCTCTCATTACACCGCTATACAGAACTACAGCTTGTGAGTGCGACACACTGCGCACGTAGATGTTGAGTGATTCGAGCAGGTTCTTTCATCATAGCAACCTGTAAAAGGCTTTCAACGCTGTTCACACTCACCTGTTTAATCTTCTGTGCCTCCCAAAGCTATTGTGAAAAACAGAGAAACATGCAAAAGAGGGAAATGTTTACAAGTATTTCATCCTCACTTTGCTTTTGTTGTGTAACTAAAGTTACCAAGAAAACTGAAGTTCTTTACACAACACATGTGAATTTTGATTGAAATTTGAGTGGCTGATGCTTGTTCCTCTGCCCACATATCCGTTAGCTAAGCTTTAAAAAGGCTCTTTATAGACATCTGTGGTTCCATGAAGAACTTTGAACATCAATGGAATCTATTTGTCGAATATATTAATGGTATCCATTCCACTACAGGTTTATATAATGGAAAAAGGTTCTTTATATTATTAAAATGGTCTTCACACTATGGAAAAAAATTTTATTTTCAAAACTGTTCACTGAAATGTTCTTTGGTGAATCAAAAATTGTTCTCCTAGATGCTTACTGAAAAAAGTGTAGCAAACATGACACAGTGAGGGTTTCCAAATTAACTTTTAATGGTCCCCAAACATACCTGCACATTAGTCACAGAGGCAAAGATCCATTTTTGAACTGATTCAAGAGATTCATACCTTCATTAAAACGTTTCTAAAAAATAAAATAGAAAACAGCATTCACATACAAACTATCAAATCATTTGAGGTTTACATTTCAAAAGACTCTTGCTTACCTCGAGCTATACAAAGAGCTATACTTTTACTAGTATAGTGGAGATCTTTAACTGTTTAACATGGCATTGTTTGGTTAAGTTATTCGGCATCATATTTTAAAATGACAATGACAAAAAATTAGATACTTGTCTCAATTTATATGTATCTATACCTACCCATGTTGTATAAACTAAATTAACTTCACTTGTGCTATTCGTTGGTTAATATTATGCTTGTCACTTTATTTATTCATTTGTGTCTGTGCAAATGATGATTTCCCCCTAAAGAATCTCATGAATTCCTAAAATACTAAGTTACTTCTTGTCTTGAAGGTCAGGTCTGTGTGGAACAAGAACAGTTCAGTTCCGTGATTAAAAATAACCATGATTATTAATCATATGTTCACGATTTCCTTAAATGATTCGCCAAATGACTTCTGGGGTACCAGAAACTTTCTCCAGACGCGGGAGTCAGCTGCTGATGCAGACTCTGACACCAGGGCAAAGCCAGTTGTTGTCGCGCGCCAGGTGTGTCCGCCTCATTATGCGCGCGCACCAACTGTCTGCTGGCTGATCTGTAGACCTAAAAAGTTCTTCCAACGCAATTAAAATGTTCAAACGTGTGTGTGCAAGGAGGAATGCAAGATTCAAAAGCAGCACGCAACATATTCTGTTTATCACGTCTAACAGACGGTCCTCTGCACATATGAAGGACGGTACCGCTGGAGCAATAACACCAGATGTGAATTATCTGTATTAAATAAATAAATGAATGAATAAATAACGTATATCTTCCTTTGAGGTTAAAGTTATTGAGTCACTAATGCATACAAAATGGTTTAAATTGTTTTTTTGACGCAGTGAATGCTCCAGTTTCCACATGTTTTAACAGAGAATAGTGTTGTTAATGAACTAGCTTTGGCACAAAATAGTTTTTAACGACGTTTTATCTCTTCATACTTGATTCTGAAGCTCGAAAATAATTAATTGAGGGGTGCTAATTATAGGGGACTTTTATAAGCAATTTAACATCTAAAGAATGTCAAAAAAGGTACTCAAAAGATCACTAAAGTATTTCACATACAAGTAGGATATATATAGCCTAGATTATGACGTTTTGGAACAATTCGAACAGAATTCATTTAAATTTTAAATGACCCATCTGAGGCTATACTACAGTATTTCTGCCGGTAATCTAAAAATGTGTTTGACTAAGCAACAACACATTTTCCAAAGCAGTTATGTCACCAACAGAGGTCACTGTTAATGCGACTTAAACAAGGAGTGAGGGCGGAAGAAGCAAACACTGCAGTGAACTGTTTGGGTTTGATTTGGGTTTAAAAAATTGCCATGAACGTCAGTGAATCGTTGTTTTTCTTTCATTAATAAATTAGGGAATTTCAGTCGCTTAACTATATCATGTGGTTCAGTTTAGTCATGACCTTGTTTCTGTACAGGGTGTGTGATTTGATCATAGAATTTCTAAAATTTGTATCTAATGTATTTACCTGAGATAGTCATTGTATATGCTGTGCAATATTCATTTTGTTGTAAATTATGTTCTCCTATCAGCATGCTCTAAAAATATCAGAAGGACCTAATTTAGTGTGAGCAAACTAAATCTTTTTATCACATTTGTTTGACTAATGGTGTGACTGGAAGCTAAATATGTCCTCCAATTACTGAGGTAAATGCCTTTTAAATACATTTAAAACTAAAAATGTATGACTTAATTACATTTAGTGCTCCATTTACTAGTGTTGAAATAGTGGTTTAATTTGAGACCCATGAGAGCTTTGTCTTCATGTCAAATAAGGACAGTCAGAGATGCATCCTAAAGTGAAAAGTTTATTTCATCAACAGAGACCTTTTCTTAGCAGAGATGCTTAAGAGCACACCAAAAGTCAATTGAACATCTCTCAGATGAGGCATTTGATAAAAAAAATAAAAAATAATACTTCACAACCTCCAGTGGACAGTCATGTAACTACACCCTGAACATCCAATCGAGCAGCACCTCAGGGAAGCACTTCAAATAGTTTGCACCTAAAACAAATGGTTCCACTAAACAAACCCATAATGTACGGAGCTTAAATGCTACTTGATACGTGAGGTTAATTTAAGCCATTCTCATCTTGACTGTGACAGGAATCCACTGAAAGTTACACCAAAGAAGGAAGAATTGAGCCTATTATAGTTTTAAGAATGAGGACTCGGGCATCAAACTGCTTACTGATGCATTCCTACAACTTTAAAATAAACCCTTTGCAATTCTTTAAAAAAAAAAAAAAAAATTAGGTTTTAAATGACCTTAAAAGAAAAAGGAAAAAAAAAGACAGTCCAGACCTCTAAAAATAAACTGAAATGTACAGTAGTATAGTAAACACAAGTTTTTATTTGCAAGTTCCAGAGTTTGTACTACATAAAAATGTAGCTTTGATTATCATCTTCACCATTAAAAGCATACAAATCTTCTTCTACACACACACATCTCATGATAACATTCAGCCAAGGGCACTTGAACACACCTTCTTACTAGACTGCAAGCTGTGTGTGTTGGTTAATATTTATATAAACTGCTGTTCAACACACTGGCAACCTAAGCAAACATTTCATATTACATTCCTTCTGTTTAGACCTAGAAAAGTATGAATCTCTTAAATTCTGCAAAAGCCTGGCCTTCACATCTATTGCTTTCTATTACAACTGACCTTTAGAAATCACAATGTACACAAACAGCATTTAAAGGAAATGAGAGACTGTACAGACCTTCAGACCACCCAAAAGAAAAGGTGACAAAAGACCTGGCCACAAAGCAAAATATAATAAAAAAACATAAATAGATATTTGCATGATTAAAATGGAACATTCTTGGAAAACTGTAAACTTTTACGTTAAGCCTTAAAAAATTAACATTCATTAATCCACCTACAAATGTCTAATAGACAAACCTTCAGTGCACACGAGTCCTTAAGTGCTTCTACTCACAGAAATATCTTGAACTTTCTAGCAGGGACTAGCACTGATACAACATGAATATTCTGTGTTTAGAGGATGAGTAGTCTGTGCAGTGAATGTGTGTTTGACTACGTGCACTTCCTAAGATGTTGAGAAAGAACTGTTGTAAATGCCTCGGTGTGAGGTTTAAAAGTGCTGCGGCCTACGCCTCTATCACACATCTACATATAGTGCTACAGTGTACACATACAGTGGCAACACTGACAGTGGCAACATCATAGAAACACCAGAATTACATTACAGTAACATTAACAGAGCCGGTGCGGTATTGAAAATACTGTAACGTGAATTTAGAGCAAATCATTTCTGGCATTTGCTGTTTTCATGGCTTTCGTTCTCTATTCCGATCCATTTGTTCATTTCGATGCCTAACAGTCTTGGGAAAGTTTCACTTGAAACACTCCTCCGCCATTAGTTTTGTAATATAATGTGCAATCTAATAAAAAGTGGTGAGTTCAGCGAGAACAGAATGGAGAAAATACTGTATGATAAGGCAGCATCTGGCATTTTGTCAGAGTGGCATATATGCAATGAATACAGTATATATCCCATTCATTACACCTGAAAGCACTGGCAGCGATGTACGTGCATTGGCTCAAGCAAAGGAAGAGAGAGGAAGGACACTGACCTACAAACCGAAGCTAGAAGGTCAGTTGGTGTGAGCCTCTACCCTTAAGCTCTTAAGTAAAGTGCGGAAGACATGTAGGGAGGCACAAGCTGATTCGAAACTGGCTGATTCTGCTCTCTTTCCTGTTTTCTACGACTAAAGCTACTCTCGTACACTTTCAAGTGATCTCAAAATCTTTCTTTTGTTCTCTGTTCCAGCAGCTGAGCAGTATATGTTAAAACATGATAGAACAAACAAAAGATAAATCAATGTTTTTCTTCGTGCATTAAAAAGCATTCACACTAACACTAGAAGACTGGCATGTCACAGTCATGCCTTCCTTTCGACTGACAGGTGGTTTTGGTACATAGCTGGACTGGCATGTGTCTTAGTGACATGTCTAGTGAGTGAATATCAGCTGACACATGTCAAAATGGATCTTACCAGCTTTAAAGTTTAGCAGCAGAGTGCCGACCTTTAACCATCAATGCAAACCTGCAATGCATACGTTACGTACTCAGTAGAGGCCCGGGTATTTTAGGACACAGTTAAGAACACCAAATCTATACCCTTTGCTCCAGACCCATCACCTAGCGCCAGATAGCTCTCTACATCTATATGGTTGCTGTAGCAGTGCAGGGTTGTGACATCCATCCAGGATATGTGGAGGGATAGTGGAGGCGTTTGTTGTTTCATTTCATCTTGGAGCGAACCTGCAGCAGCGTGGGGGTCTGCTCCATGATGCGTACAAGAAGTGTGTCGATGTAATCTTCTAGATCCCTGATCAGAACCTTCATCTTCTTTAGCTCTGTCTCGCGCTTCTCCAGCAATGCCCCTCGCTTCTCGTACTCCTCCCGTTCCTGCCTGAGCTCTGTATCCCGCTGGATCAGCAAATTCACCAGCTCGCTGTGGTTCAGGTGATAGTACGAGCCTCCTCCCTCCACTAGTGGCTAAAACAAGAAAGACAAGAAAAGATTTACATTGCATAAAATATTTTGAAGTTGATTAAAAAAAAAAAAAAAAGTCACTTCTGGTTTATATTTGATTTGTGATCATGTTAATGAAAGAATTATTGTAAGTAGTACTAGTAGTAGTAACATAGATGCACATTTAATTTGATTCATATTCAAACATTTTAATTTTAGCTAATTATTCTACTAAGCTTTCATCTAAATGTTAAAGTAAAAATATCATGTCTGAGCATAATGCATTTCTGCAAAAATATCATGGTTTTTACAAATGTATTGATCAGCACGACTGTTTTCAACATTGATAAGAAATGCACCAAATCAGCACATCAGAATGATTTCTGAAGGATTATGTGACACTGAAGACTGGAGTAATGAAGCTGAAAATTCAGCATTGCATCACAGTATTAAATTACATTTTAAAATGTATTAAAATAGAAAACAGTTATTCATCAATTATATTTTAAAACATATTTCTAATTGCTACTGTTTTTACTCTTGTGGAAAAATTATATCTAATATGTTTTTAGATAAATATTGCAATAATATTATTTTTTAATAATGATCAGAGTAGGAAAACCGTTGTAATTGCACTGTATTAAGAAGCCAATAAGGAGATCAAGTGCATGACAAGTGAAAGCTGACTAAATGTTTTTAGGTTAATCAGTGTCAATGAATTAAATGCGATCTGTTTACTCAAATAGCTACAAAGTGGACTGCTTTATACTCATGCAGTACCTTCTTGTCAGCATCCTGGCCTGTTCGTCCTGAGTGGATGGTGGATTTAAGCTTCTCTAGTACTGAGCGACCCTCTGACCTTTTCTCGTCAGGAGGTGTCAATGGCTTCACTGGGTGTGGACTAAAAGACAATGATATGTCAAGATTAGATGGGGAAGAGTGTTAAAAACAATGGTGACAGCTTAATATAATGAGTTAAGGAATTTATTCACAGCAGCACACCAACTAAGATGTTTTCATAAAAAGACCTTAGTTCTGAGAGAAAAGAGATCTCAAGAACACAATAAATGCTTTCTTCAGTCACCATCCTATAGCCCCTTAGACCAGATGCAATAGGGGTAATTGAGCTAAAAAAAAAAAAAAAGAAAAAATATGAAAGAAACAACCAAGCCCCCAAAATCATAGAAACTAAAAATGTACTTTGGCAAGCTTCCTTTGGACTGAACAACGCACACTCACAGCTCACTAGGTTAACACCTGCTAATTGAAGCGAGGCTCCCCCATCTCTACTGTAGGATCCACAAGAGAGTGTGAGCTTATGTGTGACTGTCCATGGAGAAATCAGGAGACGTGCTGCTACCACAAACAAATTAACACAAGAGAGAAGATGTGGATGAAGGGGAAGAGTCACCCTGCAACCTGAGAAAGTGAAGCGCATTGATGGCTGCATATAATAAGACATCCCAAAAGACATCTTGCCCAACGCCATAACACCATTTTCACAAGAATCATACCTCACACCACATATTTGCAAAAACAGGAACTCTGTAGTTACTGAAACCGGCAAGATATCAATGGTAGATGCATGGAGAACCTCAGTTTATGATGCTGTAGCCCATACATAGTCTAACACCAAAATAATTTCTAGCATGGATGGACTATATATTGGTGGTCTTATCTCTATCAGCCAATAAATTGTACTTTTTAATGGTATCTGTGCAATATATTTAAACAAAATATAAATAATCGGTTTTCCTACATTTCCATGTTGGATCAGCACTAATT
This sequence comes from Cyprinus carpio, assembly GCF_018340385.1. Taxonomy (NCBI): domain Eukaryota; kingdom Metazoa; phylum Chordata; class Actinopteri; order Cypriniformes; family Cyprinidae; genus Cyprinus; species Cyprinus carpio. The sequence continues at coordinate 9,730,072 of NC_056584.1, read as the reverse complement.
TCGAGGAGTAGAAATTTTCAGTTTCAATAATTACAGATTTTACCTTTGAACATCAGTGAAGACAATTGCAAAGAGAATGAAAGTGACCGGTGAGCCCAAGGATTTTAAAAAAGATCTTCAGATGTGCCTATCAGTGCAAGATCAAGACCTTGAGGAATCAACCTCGGTCTCTCATGACAACTACAGCAAAGCTAATTGAGACCTCACCTGCTCTGATGATCAGATGTCTGTGTTTTATCCTGGAGAAAACGATTGTATGCTGTAGAATTCACAGGCTGCATAGCAGGAAGAGGAGCAGCAAGTTCTGGACGTGGCAATGACTCCACTGAGGTAGGGGGAATTGTGGGGAAGGGGAATAGCTGGGGCAGCGCATTAGTGTCTACTGTTACATGTGGTGTTGAGGAAGCAACAGGTGAAAGGTTGAACAAAGAAGATGTAAAGTTAAGATTATGATCATTCCTTGAAGTCATTGTTAGCTGGTTGAAGGGTGAAGGGGCTGATGGCTGGGGTAAAGGGGGCCAGTGCACTGGAACTGAGACAGGTGTCTCAGAATGTTGAACAGCTGGAGTTGTACACACATCAGTATTTACGTCTAGACTCTCTGCTGGTTTAGGATTTGGTTCCAAGTCATTGTGAGTTTCTGCAGATTCAGGGTTTGAAACAGGACCTTTGCTAGTACAAAGAAAGTGTGTTTCAGTTGGCTGGGGTACAAAGACGTTTTTCAGGTCAGAATCAGTTATGACAAAGTCCTGAGTGATACTGGAGGTTTGTCCTGATGAACAATTAGATACAAATGCATTAGAATCGGTCAACTGGACTAAATGCAAGTTGTCCTCTGATTCATTTTCAAAAGATTCTAAATTAATGGATCCATCATTTGGGCAGTTTTTACACTCATCTACCAGACATGTGTCTGTATCTAATGGCGCAAGCTGAACCTCAAGTTCTGCTATCATTTCTGAGGTAACAACAATTGGCGACATATCTTTGGGAAAGTCATATTTCTCAACAAGAACCGCTGAAGGGTTGCAGTATAGCACTGCTTCGTCAAAATCTGACTTTATCATGTTCTCAGATGAAGTATTGTGTGAGGAGGCTGGTTTTGGTGTAAAGGTGTGTGTTTCTGGGAGGAGGTCCAATAAGCAATTATTTGGTAGAACAGCCAGAGGAGATTGTTGTTTTGGCAAGGCTTCTGGAGAAGAAATAATGTTTTCTGCTATGACCTGATCTTGCCTACAACCCATTTCTGGTACGCCTTTTACAGATGTGTCATCTTGTGACACAACATTAGGGATATGGTTTGGCAAGGATTCAAATTCTGAAGTGTCTTCCTCAGACAGATCATGTCTTGGTTTCACTTCCTTTGTGAGCTCTAAGCTAGGGGAAAACGGGAAATCCTGTTGAGATACACAAGTAAGATACTGGTCTGAATCTGCACTCTTGTACAGGCTCTGAAGAAGCACTCTACCAGGTGAGGGCACTGAGTTTGGATCTGATGTATCCTCCCCTGTCCCTGTTCCAACTCCAGTGGTGGGATGGAGATGTCCTACAGGAACTGTCGGTCTATTAGAATGCATTATTTCTTCCTCTTCACTAATGGTGCTAAGTTGACTTACCAGGTAATCTTTCATAAATGGACTGGTTGGCAATATACTGACTTTCTGTTTGTCTTCCTGCATGTCATTAGACATGGATTTTGAGAGTACTGGAAAGGAAGGCCCGTTAATTAGGTTCTCAGGAACAAAATCTTTGATTTCAGAACAGATATCTTTACTACTGACACCCTCTAAGAGATCATTTCCTGATTCTTTATGAAGCATGGCATCCATAACTGCACCCGTTTTCCCTCTGTTCTTCACTGGCAGAGCAGTTAATACTAGGGAATTCTGTTCTGATTGAACATGGAATACTGAAGGCTCAGTGGCTTCAAATAGGGACTTTCCACTTACTGCCACATTTTGAATGAGTGAGGCATCTGATCTCCAAAATTCTTCTTTAGAATGTATTATATTACTTTGAATGATGTTTGCCTGTGGAGAAAAATGGTGCTCAATAGACTGGTGGTCTTGGTCTCCACCTAAGGAATCAGATGTCACAGTGGACTGTTCCAGGGTGTCACCTGAGCTGTTGTCTCTACAGAGTTGCATAGGATCCTCATGGACTGTCACAGACTCAAAATCTTTAGCAAACTCTAGCATTTCAGGCCTCTGTGATGTTTCAGGACTTACAGACACCACCTCTGAAAATTGAACGGAGAAACTAGGAGGAAGGTCAACAGTGTCTGCTTCTGATACTGTTGGCTGTGTGACATCTGATTTGGCATTTTGTTTGTTCTTTGGGCAGCCTTCAAGAGTTGTGTCATCAGCACTGTCTTCATTATTGGAGCGGGGTGACAGTGCAGGATAAGGGCATGCAAGTGTATTCAGTTCAGAAAACTCTAAACTGGAATTTTCGGGTAAGGAGATTTCGGATGAATTGAGATCAAATTCTGGGAAGCCATGCACCCCATGAGCAGTGAGGTCAGGCTTGTTAGAACTACAGTAAATATAATTAACATCCCTTCCTGAAACTTGAGGTGTGTTAGCAGCAGTTTCCTTAGATGTCTCTACAGTACTTGCTGAAGCAGTTTGTCCTAAATCAGTTGGGTAATTTGTATCCGACACCATTAAGCCACCCAAAGCACCTGAGAGCTCTTGATTATTTGTTTTCATAAGAAGAGCAGGGGATGTAACTGAATTCATTGTTTCATTCACCTCCTCTGACTTCAATCTGTCCTTAGTAAAATGTTCAAAGTCATCCTTTTCTGTCGGCCCCTTGAAGCGAGTAATTAAAGGATCAATTGAGATATCCATTTGGGAAGGTCCTTTTTGGTTTCCAGTCCTTAGCAAATCTAGGGTGGCGTTACCGCCAGACTGTGAGTGGGTTGAGCTAAAGAGAGAAAGCACATCAGGAGTTAAAGGAGCAGCAGAATGAACCTCCTGAAAGAAAGAATTCTGCTGTACGTGTGGGAGGAATGGATTGGCATCAAAAAGGGGTGGGGAAGAAGTGAAGGGATTAGTGTTTTTGTCAGCCATACTCTGTGAAGGGTCCTTAAAGGTCAAGGGTACAATGGGACAGATTGTACTGGCACTTGAGTCTGACTGAGGAGACACCAGAGGGCTGTGAAAGGAAGGTATATAAAGTGCACACCATTAGTGACCGTGGCCTCCATTAAACCCTTAATAACGGCGAGAAACACTGATGGCCAAGAGCAATGACCAATGACCTTCACCATCCAAAATGCAAAATCCTTCAGACAAGAGTGACTAATGTCCCACAGCACTGCATGTGTACTACTTGTGCACAATGCTATTTTAAACAACAACAACAAAATAAATAAATAAAAAAAAAAAAAAAAAAAGAAAACAAACCTCTAAATAGAGATCATTTAGCCAACAGGCTAAATAACGGTGTTATTAAAAATGTGCTGTTGTGCTCGAAATACTATACTATCATATTTAGCAGTGTTCACACTCTGGATAGTGTGTATATTATATTATATTATATATATATATGTATATGTATATGTATATTATATTATATATACACAGGTCCTTCTCAAAAAATTAGCTTATTGTGATAAAAGTTCATTATTTTCCATAATGTAATGATAAAATTAAACTTTCATATATTTTAAATTCATTGCACACCAACTGAAATATTTCAGGTCTTTTATTGTTTTAATACTGATGATTTTGGCAACACCTGCAAAAGATTCCTGAGGCTTTTAAAAACTCTTGCATATCATGAAAAGGTTCTCTAAACGAGCTATTAACCTAATCATCTGAATCAACTAATTAACTCTAAACACCTGCAAAAGATTCCTGAGGCTTTTAAAAACTCCCAGCCTGGTTCATTACTCAAAACCGCAATCATGGGTAAGACTGCCGACCTGACTGCTGTCCAGAAGGCCATCATTGACACCCTCAAGCGAGAGGGTAAGACACAGAAAGAAATTTCTGAACGAATAGGCTGTTCCCAGAGTGCTGTATCAAGGCACCTCAGTGGGAAGTCTGTGGGAAGGAAAAAGGGTGGCAAAAAACGCTGCACAACGAGAAGAGGTGACCGGACCCTGAGGAAGATTGTGGAGAAGGACCGATTCCAGACCTTGGGGGACCTGCGGAAGCAGTGGACTGAGTCTGGAGTAGAAACATCCAGAGCCACCGTGCACAGGCGTGTGCTTTTGAACCAGAAACAGCGGCAGAAGCGCCTGACCTGGGCTACAGAGAAGCAGCACTGGACTGTTGCTCAGTGGTCCAAAGTACTTTTTTCGGATGAAAGCAAATTTTGCATGTCATTCGGAAATCAAGGTGCCAGAGTCTGGAGGAAGACTGGGGAGAAGGAAATGCCAAAATGCCTGAAGTCCAGTGTCAAGTACCCACAGTCAGTGATGGTCTGGGGTGCCATGTCAGCTGCTGGTGTTGGTCCACTGTGTTTTATCAAGGGCAGGGTCAATGCAGCTAGCTATCAGGAGATTTTGGAGCACTTCATGCTTCCATCTGCTGGAGATGAAGATGAAAACCTGCACCTGCTCACAGTGCCAAAACCACTGGTAAATGGTTTACTGACCATGGTATTACTGTGCTCAATTGGCCTGCCAACTCTCCTGACCTGAACCCCATAGAGAATCTGTGGGATATTGTGAAGAGAAAGTTGAGAGACGCAAGACCCAACACTCTGGATGAGCTTAAGGCCGCTATCGAAGCATCCTGGGCCTCCATAACACCTCAGCAGTGCCACAGGCTGATTGCCTCCATGCCACGCCGCATTGAAGCAGTCATTTCTGCAAAAGGATTCCCGACCAAGTATTGAGTGCATAACAGAACATAATTATTTGAAGGTTGACTTTTTTTGTATTAAAAACACTTTTCTTTTATTGGTCGGATGAAATATGCTAATTTTTTGAGATAGGAATTTTGGGTTTTCATGAGCTGTATGCCAAAATCATCAGTATTAAAACAATAAAAGACCTGAAATATTCAGTTGGTGTGCAATGAATCTAAAATATATGAAAGTTTAATTTTTATCATTGCATTATGGAAAATAATGAGCTTTTATCACAATATGCTAATTTTTTTGAGAAGGACCTGTATATATATATATATATATATATATTATATATATATATATATAATATATATATATAGTACACACCAACACACACACACACACACACACACAAGGACACTAAATAACACCAACTTTGCATAATAAAATCAGAGCACACAAGGTCAGGTAGTACCCCCAACGGTGCAGTGTCAAACATCTGCATATGCATATGATAACAGGTCATGATAATGACTAAATATACTACAGTATATTCATTTTGTGTATTGTATCAAAGAAAAAACATGCAGTAGTGCCTTGTAATGTGATACAATATGATGCAAGATAATATTTCGAACACAGTGTCTGGCTAGACTTGCTCTGCCTTGAAATGTGTAGAAACACCATAACAATCCCCCAACTATATCAGAGGGAGAGGTGAGAGGCAGAAAAAAGAAAGACAGAGCAAACAAGTCTTTTACAGACCGACATCTATGCCCATATAGTTAAGATCATACACAAACTACATCATTTTTTGCTTCAAGGAAGTAAACATAAGAGAGCATGTGATTGGTTGGGGTATTTGACATGTTCCAGTAGATGAACTTCAATGACAATTCTATTAAATCATTTGAACTGTATGCGGCAGAGTTAATAAAAACATGCAAGAAGCCAGTTGCTTAGGAAAAGATTAACAATAGTTGTGAGCTAAACTGCATTTTAAATGGTGACTGTCAAAATAAAACTGTTTTTATGTTAGGTCAAGGCTTAATCTGTATCCATTTAATAGGTCATTAGTCATAAAGATTAAGCCTGCTATGGGACATTTCATGGGTGAATAATAACTTGATCAGTATAGATTATATTCTCTTTGAGGTCTATTTGTGTAAACACATTTATCTCCCTCCCATCAGGATTTCAAGGGACTTTTTTTCAAATGACTGCATCGCAGAAATAGCACTGCTATTTGCAGAATTTTTGTGTTTTGCTGTGTAAACCCACCATAAACCATGGTCTTAGTATTAAATTTTGATCTTAAAGTTATCAAGAAGCAAATTTCAAAAGGCATTTTTGCATCTTTGACAGACTATGCTCAAATGTGGTGCTTTTTGTAGGGTCATTCCAAACCAATGTAAGCAATAGCCCTTCCAAAAGGCCCTTAGCGTAGTATGCAGAAGACGGTCATTTCAATTAAGACTATTTTCAACTATTTTTGCAGTTTATGACAACACAACCCTAGTATGGTCATTTCTTACAATATTAAAGGCTGAAGTCTTACTTGGAATTTCAAAACCCAAGAAACAAAAAGAACAATACTGGAAGCAAAAGTTCACCTGTTTTTTGACTAATAGGATTTAAAATAAAGTGTCAGTGACGTCTTCGCACATGTACCAAATGTGCAGATATGAGCTGTAATGCTGCTCTCTTCTGAGTAATCTCACTTCAAGTGCCCTACAGAGTGAGTACAACATAATGATGCTCACTGTGGAATTTGCTCAAAGACATCAGCAGGAAACCTCAACATGAGATTAATTTAACATTCACAGATCTTAATTAGCTAATATTGCTTTCTTGCTCCCCTCTAGTTTGCGTTTTTGCTGAAAAACTGTAGATGTGACAATTGCAAGCCCTCCCAATTAATGTAGGGATTTCATGAATTTGCTAAATCCTAGAGGGTCTTGTATCTGTTTAAGATTGATCATATCAATAGCCGCATCACTAATATACAAAAACCCAAACCAAAAAAACCAAAAACCAAATCTAAAAAAATTTTTTTTAAAATAGATCAGAGTGTGATCTACCATCACCCATGAAAAAATAAAATATTTACCAAACAATGGACAGCATACACACCTACAACAGAAACAATAATGTAGTTATACTGGTTAAGGTCAATGACAGAATTAAACTGAGTGACTCCTCCCATTCATAGCAAACACAAACACTCCCACACATATTCAGATCCATCTGTCTGCAATACAAAAACAGCATTTGCTGATTATAACAGAGAAATCAAATCTTGGTACTGAGGAAGAACAAGTGTGAGAGAGAGAGAGAGAGAGAGAGAGAGAGAGAGAGAGAGAGAGAGAGAGAGAGAGAGAGAGAGAGAGAAACAACTCAAGAGTTCAGGTTTCCAGGCAACACCTCCCTCTGCAATGCAGATGCTGAAACTAGATCTCTGGCTGCATGTCACAATGTTCACTCTTACTGAACCACAAATACAAACACACATGCTTCTATTTAGCATTTCTATCATAAATATGGCAAATATAATTTTACCTGGGTTTACTGTGTGAGTCCTTGGAGCTAAACCATCCTTTATGTTTGACTTCTACAAGTGGTTGAGCACGTTCTGCTTCCTCTTTACTCGCGATTGGTCCTTTCCCAGCCGAATCACCTTTCCCATGTGAGAACCGTCCCCTCCTTTTCTTGTTCTGAGTCTCTGTCTCTCCAGCAGGTATCACTGTTTTCATCTCCACCTCATCTGTAACTCTTCCAGCTTGCTCTAATGCTGCTACAATGGCGGCTTTTTCTTCCTCTCCAGGTTTATCAAAGGACCAGCGACGGCCATCCACAGGGCCGCCGCTCTGCTTTTCTTCCCCACGGCGAGAGAGGTTCTGTAGGAGAGGGAGAGAGAGGAGCCCTTCTGAAACACCCCGAGGGCTGGGAGCAGGGGCTCGGGCCTTGGCTTTGACTCGGACTTGAGTAGCTGTGTCTCTTGGGATTTCGGTTGAGTTGAGTCGGTTTTCTGTGGCTTAGCTGGCAGCGTGGTTGCCTGTGGTTGACCTGACTTTTGAGTTATTGGTTTGGCTGACTCTGGCTGAGGTTGCTGTAATATGAGTGATGGTGGGTGGTGAGTGAGAGGAGATGTTTCCACCGGATTCCCATTCACGCACACTGAAGGAAGCAGAATCGTGGTGTCGTACTCTGACGTCAGAGAATGAGGCACTGGTAAGCTGATGTCGTACATCACATGTCTGACAGGAGATACCTGTGGTGAGGGAGCCACTGTGTGTTCTGAAAGAGAAAGAGCTTTATTGGTTTCTTAAATTTGTGACGTAATAAAAGAAAAATATTTTCTTCAATTTTTTGACATTTATCTGAGTGAAACAAATTATTGTAAAAGAAAAAATGTAATGTGGGGGCTTAATTATGTGGATCAGTTGTTGATTGGACGGGCTTGTAAGAATGGGTGGAGTTTAAGTAGACTAAATGACTGGAGAGTTCAGCATATGCCACCAGAGAGAAGTATGTAGTTTCACCGAAAGGTCGAGTTATAACATTTTGATACAAAACTATTAAGCAAAAAAAAAAAAATAACAATAATAAATCAAAACTGAAAAGTGAATTTCCCTTTCATGCTGAATTTTCTAGGTTCAATACAATTTAAGCTCAGTCACCGGCACTTGAGACATAATATTGAATCTTCACTGTAACCTTGATTTGATTTGATTTTTTTGAAGAAAATAAGGGATCAGTCTAAATTTGTTTTTAATTTGTTTCTTGAACTTTAAATCATGTTAATGTGTTCTAACAAACCCCAAAAATAAATTGAATAAGCATATTATGGGCACATTAATATGTGTATTATTTGAGCTGTGAAACTGTTTAGTGTTTTAGGATTTACAACATCACGTTGTTATGACAGCAAAGTGGTAAAAAATGAGCAATTTTTTTCTAACAAGTTTTTTAATGGCTCAACTTCTAAAACAGGAAGTATTTGAATATTTATAGATTGACCCCATTCACTTGTAAAAACCTCACTCTAACCCAGATTTGAGCTTTTTTGTTTGTTTGTTGGAAAGAAAAGCAGTGGCAATGCTGTTGTGCATACCTGGACTGTTGTCTGCAGTCAGGTTGCTGCTGTTACTCGGAGAGTTGGACAGATCTGAGACCACCACACTGATACCTGCCGTCGGGCTGAGGCTGCCGCCCCGCGATGAAGACTCACTGCTCTCGGAGCCCAGTGACGTGCTTGAACGCGTGTCTGAAGACTTCCTCAACTTCCCACGCAGGAAAAAATTTCTCATCTTACTCCTGCGGACCTCCCCGCCTTCATCGTCCTCGTAGTCTTCCTCGCCGCCCCCATCGCTCGGCAGCCGCCCCCGCATGCGTGCCAGTGCCCCGTATCCTCCAGGGACGATAGCAGAAGAGGAATCTTCTTCACTACGCCGCTTCTTAGCTCTCATACGTTCTCTGAGCTTGTCAAAAGCAGAACGAGGTTTGTCCTTCATGGAAAGGTCGTACATGCTGGCCGTCAGGTTGTGCCGAGTGAACTGTACGGTCAGCTGAAGCTCCCCTCGTTCTTTCTCCTTTTTGCCAGTTTTAGAATGCAGCCGGTACCACCTATGAACAATAATGAGATCTTTATAACAAGAACAATATAAAAAGGGGGATCAGCACAAAGCATCAAAGAATCAAAGTTTATTTCCAAATACTGCTAAGCTAGATGTGCCTAAATCTAGATTGCTGCTGAAGATGAAGCTGAAAATATCTTATGGAAAATGAGAACCTTTTTAATGATATAATTGATTTCAATGTTTTGGCAAATGGCCATCTAACGAACTGATAAACTCCCACCCCACCCCTCCCCCGATGCCTTCGTCAATCGTGATGTTTCACTGTAGTCTGTAGACATCGTCTGATGCCAATTTGGTAGACATCACCCAAACCTAAGTCAGTCTACTGAAGACTGAAGAATAGATTTATTGATTTGATGCTGCTAGGGTTTGCCAGGTGCCCTCTCCTCTGCATTCACATCCACACATACAGTTCTCATTTTCTAACAAATAAAAATACGTTTGAACTTAGATCACAATGCAAATGGGCTTACTGCTAAATTAAATGGAGGATTTCCGGATACTCAGGGGGTTTTATAATTATTATTATTTTATGTAAACACAAACAAATTCACACACAAACTCACACATGCTGACAAAAGCAGAGCTGGGACAAGAAGGTCAGCTTTCTTCCATCAGCATTATTGCTTTTCTAGGCACTCCACCCGACAGCGAGCACACACACACACACATACATACATACATACTAGTAATAAAAAAAAAAATTTTATCGTTAGAAACTTGGCTGTTTAAACAGCCCTTTGTCAACACATTAAAAGAAAACAATTAACCAATTAACAGATGAACAGGCGGATCCACCCACACATGAATGTCCATTAATTATTCACATTTACTAATAAATACATTTGGCCTTATTCCAGTGCTCTGTGTTGCTGGTAGCATCACATTCAAGTGAAAATGAGATGTGTTTGGCATATATATTTTATATTTTGTATTGTAATTAGTAATAGTATTGGTAATACATGAACATCTAACATTAAACATTTTTTAAATCATGTTAAAATGCGAGTCTCAAATATACAAGAGGCTTTTAAGGGATGTTTATTTGGTCATCTCTCAATCATCATTGCATTGCATTTTGCCTCCCACAATAAAATTTGATAAAACTAAATATCTTTATATTATTGTAATCGTGATTAATCGTATTCAAAAAAAAAAAAGATTGTGTTTACATAAATATACACACTACATACATATATTATTATGTATATGTAAATATACACACGTACACGTATATATTTGAAAAATATATGCATGGGCATTTATACATAATAAACATTCACATTACACACACATATATTAAGTAAACACAATTTTTTATTTTGCATGCGATTAATAATTTGACAGCACTAGTATTTTCAACTAGGAGATGGAGAGTGACATTATATGCATTTTAGTCTGTTATACTCCTATTGAGACCTCACTGATTTACATCAAAGGTTTCACAATTTCATCCTTCTTTTTGGATATAAATATCAGCAACTGCACAAAATTGTTTATTTTGCCCAGTTTCTGTCCCTAAATAAACCTGAGGTGTTTTTCCTCATTAAGCTCCATATTCCCACTATATCACTATATGAGTCATAAAAGCCAGATGTAGCAAATATTATACTCAAAAAAAAAAAAAAAAATACAATAAAACAAACATAAAACACATAAAACTAAATGTTCAATGACCTCAAACTTTTAGTTATGTACAATAGTGTGCTCAAACAATGTCTGGTCCACTAAGAAAAAGAAAAGCAAAATGTAAAAATTAATAACTGAATATTTTGTCTAACTTTACTCAAAGAGTTTTGTGTGAAGAACTTAACGTGGTGGCTGAAGCACAAAATGTGACTTTCTGTGTCTTTGAACAGCTTAAGATTCAAAAGCGATTAGTCAGCAAGTCAAATGATTCCTTTTCGTTTTCACTGTTTGTTTTCTTTGTAGCATCTTTTATGATAACCATACCAAACCAATGAGCCCAAAACACCCACTAGTTCCAGTATGAATCTAAATAACCCAGATTCAGCACTACAATCATTTCACCTCTGTGTGAGGTGAGCAGCAGACTCCTGCCCAGAGTGCTTAAATGTGGGCTGTATTGCTCAGCATCCAGCAGAACTGCCACTTTCACAGTGTGGTCCTTTTAAAAAAATTCAGCAAATGGAAACACATTTCGTGCCAGGTATAGAAAAATCTGATGGTTTCCCATCTGACTAATTGCTTTAATCATGAAGTGCCGAGTCAAGAGTGATCTAGTCTTACTATGGTAATTTACCAACCCACACACTAACTACATGATTCATCAGTCTACCCAATTCACTCTATCTACACAAACAAGGGGAGATACCAACACTCAATCTGGAAATCACCAGGTACCAAGAAGTGAGTAACACATGTAAGCAACATATTCAGCAAATATTAAACCAATTAAGTCAATCTTCAGTGTATTTAGTAAATTGAGAGTAGAGCTCTGCTACATACCTGAGATGGACAAAACTCAGAAAAGAAAATCAGTTTTGAGCCAGGCCCAAGTGTTTTTCCATGTATAACTCTGAGTTTATGTCAAAGGGGGATTATACTTAATAAAAAGCATGAAATAATAAATATTTAGCTTTAAAAATATTTACATGCACACAGTATCTTTGAGTCAAAGCCTGTGAAAATGCACATCAGGAACTAGCATACTGTAACTCTTATAACTTTTTTTTTTTTAAGTTTTTTTTATTATTATTATTTTCAAGGTAGCATATATATTACATCAAACAAGTATACAAGAAAATGAAACTAACAACTACTAACCCCCACATCACCTCCACCCAACTCTCACCCAGCCCACAGCACATCAGGAATTCAAAAATAGGTACAATACAGGTAAATGAATAAAACAGCAACAAAAATAATGAAAATATTTTAAGAGACCAAAATATCCCTGACTGAACAAATACAGTTCTTCCACATAGACAAAGTGACCGGTTTAGTATGATGGTTCCGTGCTGATGACAATTCCAGATATAATATCTCCAGTAAGGAATGTAACCAATGTTTGATGGAAAGGTCATAAGGAGGTTTCCATCGCTGATCTAGAAGTTTCACCAAACAAAGGAACAGTATGTTATTTTTATTTACCGTAGTTTTTCAAATCTTAAAGCAGATATTTTTCCAAAAGCAAGAGCATGGTCATCTGAACTGACTCCCTTTAATATAAACATTGAATGGGACACAGTGTGGGATAATAAATTTCATGCATTCACAAATCCTAATCATCAATTCATCCATTTCAAAATTATTCACAGGGCATATTTAACCATGCGTATAAGACATGTTATGGGTTTATCACCACACCCTTATTGTCATTTTTATGGTACAGGTTGCCTGGGTGGGCACGTTGATGCATATGCTTTGGGATTGTCCAGATGTGCAAGATTTTTGGGATTTGGTGCTTGATGTTCTGTACAAGGTCACCGGGACTCGTTTTCCTAAAGATCCTGTTCTGTTACTGTTGAATGATAACTCTCAATTTCCTCTAAAAGAGAAAGACTGGAAACTTTGGTTAGCTGCCTTGACTGCTACAAAGAAACATTTAGCATACTGTAACTCTAAATATACACTACATATTTACAGAAGTCTCTGACCAGGAGTAATGGTTGGAATAAAATAGCTGCATCAATAAGCTCATTTAACCTGACTAACTTTGGTCCTTTAGACATACATGACCATGTGGACATTTACACTTATTAATATTTGACTTTGTTTGCGACTCTTGAACAGGAACCCAGCTTAAACAACTTGCATCTGTGTGCATCAGTCCGTGTTGTGTGTGTCAACCATAACAATAAATGCCATTTTTAGGGGTTTTTTTGTTTTGTTTTGTATGTGTATGTGTCACTCTTTACTTATTTATCCTTATTCATTTCAAAACAGTTACTGTTATTATATTAAAAAAAAAATACCTATTATGTTATGCATGATTTAGTAGTATTGTATTTTAACAGAAACATAAGAATAACAAATGGTATAAATAAGAATAAATAAGTTGAAAGTGAAAGTGACGTGACATACAGCCAAGTATGGTGACCCATACTCAGAATTCGTGCTCTGCATTTAACCCATCCAAAGTGCACACACACAGCAGTGAACACACACAAACCGTGAACACACACCCGGAGCAGTGGGCAGCCATTTATGCTGCGGCGCCCTGGGAGCAGTTGGGGGTTCTGTGCCTTGCTCAAGGGCACCTCAGTCGTGGTATTGCCGGCCCAAGACTTGAACCCACAACCTTAGGGTTAGGAGTCAAACTCTCTAACCATTAGGCCACGACTTCCCCTACAATTTTTTTTTTTTTTTTTTTTTAAAGGACCGAATATTAGAACCGTATATTAGCAGATCGACTTCAGATAGCGAGAGATGGCAGATTAAAAAAATTTTTTGGAGGAACAAAGCATTAAAAAGAAGGGTTACGATCAGGCAAGAGGTAGGACCCGCGTAAATTTTGGAGCAGCTTTCAAGCAACGGAGAGAACTCAAGAAGCCGGAAGGCCTGGAATCAGACGCCGAGGTTGCTTTGTTTCTTCTTGATAGGTGAGTTGATTTTGCTTTTTCACACAACTATTCTGTGTTGGCTTTTGCTTGAATATGCTGCAGCCGGCAGGCATAACAGAATCTGCCATCGTCGCTGCCAGGGTTGTGTACGTACATGTGGGCAGAGTTATCAAAATAGGAGCGAGGTCCTGTAGGGTATGGGCTTGTTTGTTTTGGTGCTTTCAAATATCAACATCATTTGGCAAAAATCACTTAGTGCACCATTAAAGGGATAGTTCACCCAAAAATAAAAAATTGCTGATTGGGAACAGATTTGAAGAAATTTTATTTAGTATTACATCACTTGCTCTCCAATGGATCCTTTGCAGTGAATGGGTGCCATCAGAATGAGCTTCCAAACAGCTGATAAAACATCACAGTAATCCACAAGTAAAACTCCAGTCCATCAATTAACATCTTGTGAAGCGAAAAGCTGTGTGTTCGTAAGAAACAAATGATACATTTCTCCAAATCTGTTCCGATGAAGAAACAAATTCATCTAGCCTATATCTTCAATATATTTCAGCTCATTTTTATTTTGGGTGAATTATTTCTTTAAGAACACATGGTCCAATGGATTACTGGCGTACTCAAAGAGGAAATATAAAAGAAGTGTGAGCCATTTTGACAAATTTATAGCGATTTGTCTTAAAATTTGATTGATTTGAGTTACAGGGTCTCATTCAGGCTACCATTTAATGCCTGTGTGTAGTGCACTAATTGGGTGGATTATGTAGGCTTAAACTACAATGCACGGTTTACAGTATCACTCGTCTCATAAAAAAAGAGGCTTCTTCACATAAGTTAAACACATCAATTCCAATTATGTCTCTACAGAAGTGATACCAGAATATCTATAGAAAGCAGCACTGAAGGCCCTCTATATAATACAAATAAATGATTTCTTATTTGCTTGCCTGTTACAGGAAGTGGGGCGTGTACTGCAAATAAACCTCTCACAACTATAGTGTTAGATTCTAGATATAGAGCCTCACTCACCCGCTCAACTACTCAGTAAAATATATTTCCTCAGAATCAGACCAAATAATATATGCACAAACACTCTACACACAGGTTAAAATACATCTTGAAACACTTTCCTTTGCATGCTACAGTAAAACATAAGAATGTGTTTTCGTTTGTCTCAGGATGAACGAGAAATGAATAAGTCATGCTCCACTGGTCTGATCAAATGTCTATTTTGAGTTATTCTGAGCTTCTGATATCTGTTATCTAGCACCACAGCTGCTTCTGGTATCACTCAAAAACTCTTGGTTACTTTTGGAGAACAATGTCTTACTAATATGACGAGTAGCTGAAAAATAACATGGACATTAATTTTTATTCAAAACCAAAAAATTAGGTTCTCTGGTCAACATTTATTTTGGCCATTTTTAAAGCACATTTTTGCATTCAATAGTTAATTTAAATATTTGACAAATGAATTTAAGTATAAAAAAACTGCTTTTTCAAATAGTTTTTGATGCAACAGAGTTGCACATCAAATGCGGGTCATGTCAACTGCCAAACTATAATTTTATTAGTAAACTTCTGTCTTAACCATCTTTGAGTTACTAAGATTATAGTATAACCTAAAGAAGAGGTTCGTTGAACACCCTATTTGTATACGCTCTAATTTGTAATGGATCTTAATTGATGGACCTATGAAGTCAACCTCATCTCATGAGAAACCTAGCAATTTCGTATTTGAAAACATACGATTTTTAGAAAAAACCAAGCATGAAGATCCACCATCTAAACATGACCATCACTGGGGTGTAAGCAGATTGTACAAAAACTCATGAATGAGACAGTACAAATCTATACAAATTACCCAAAATGTAAAATAGCTATGAACTACTAAGAGACCGTGTTGGTGAAGAACAAAGAAAAATACATTTAAAGAGAAAACACATGACCCAAGCCTTATTCCTTGCTTGTGCCTTAGTCTTACATAATCAGAAAGGTGACAGAGCAAAGCTAAAAGGCTCATACAGATAAACAATGACACATCCAATACTTTGTATGCAATTTTAGCAACCTGAATCAGACAGATGAAAAACACAGGCCATCTACACAAGTGTTACTCATCATCACTGATACCGGAGGCCCCCCAGCACTACACATTTTGGATGTCTCCCAGTTGGGACACACCCATTTGAGGTCTGTGAGCCTATACTAATAAGCTCAGGAGTTGAATCAGCGTGTTTGATGAGAAAGATGAGAACCATTGAGAGGCTTGAGGAACAGATATGGGAAGCACCACAGAAAACCCACTTTTCTCTGTCAACACACAGGCCCGTTTAAGAGGGCGTGACTGCAGAGGAACACATTGCAGCACTCTTGAGTAAGACATATCCGACTGGGCTAATTGCACAATAATCATTCTCATTCCTTTAACCATAGTAAAAGCCACAACTGCTCCTTCAGACTGACACTGATGATAATAATGACAACGAATACATAACAAACATTAACGCAAACTTACTCATTTTTCATGCATTTCCGCTCCTGAAAGGCTTCGTCCAGAGGTATAACAGCCTGGCCCAGAAACACATCCAGTCCTATGAGAGCTCTGTGCATCACGGTGAGAGTCAGGTCGCCACTACCGGGTGGGTACGCGTCTCGCCCTCCCTCCTCGAGGATCCCCGGCTGCAGCTCGAACGCGCATTCCTCGCCCCATTCCGGGTCCGTGGTCTTCTCCATCAAGCACGTGGAATATTTCTCTTTGCCCAGCTGGATGATGGTGTAAACGTCGCTGGTACCGTGTTTGCCCTTCGCGCGCAGCCCTCGGGCCCGCAGCACAGTTACCTGCACGTGCGTTGGCAGCCATCGCTGATCCTCGTCACTCTTCTTCACCAAGGACATGGTCACCGGTGTACCGTACACGGACACATAGACAGTGGGGCAGCTGGTAACGGCTGTTCTCCCGGTCGAGCGTCGCTTGGTAACCCTCAGCCTATCATCCACAGTAAAACATCTTTAAGATTCAGCGCGCGTGACACGTCGAGCCGCACACGATGAAGTGGCTGGTCTGGTCTGTGTGCGCACGCCGGCGTGGGTCGTTTCTCTGGGTCGGGAGGACGGGTTTCTCTCTGCGGCGTTATAGAGCCACCTTGCAGACCGGTCCGCCGACGTCACTGCTTTATGCTCTCCGCAGGACAAGGAAGTGACTAGAAGCGGTACCCGGACTACAGCATACTGCATTCGTGTTGCTGCAAAATACACTCTCTCTAGTGTGCATTTAGAAAAGTCTGAGATTAAATAAACAGTCGTTCGTTCTCGGACTGCTTATGATAATAAATGCTAAAATTATTCCGTAGTCGAGCTACCCTGCGTGAGAATCTGAATACTGCCTTATGATGACATAATATTGCAGAGATGGTGATGCGCGTGCTAGTACAGAGCAGGCTGTCCTCAGAAACTTCCCCTACTTGTAAATTTTGGCTCACATTAAAAAACATTAAAAAATAAACTAATTTTTGATTAGCCTGCAAAAGGTCTTTATCCGTCTTTAAGGAAAAAGTGTTTGTCAGTGTGTAGTGTTAGATGTTAATTTGTGTTAAAATAAGAAGATAAACCATTGAATGTTGATGGAGAGACATCTTTTGTATTGAGAAATGTTAAAGACTCAATTTGGACACAGTGTTTCTCTTCCTGGTTAATTGTTTAATTTCATAATATGTATTTAATACCAATTTATGTACTTTTATTTTGCTTTAAATTCATTGATGGTGTGCATACTTTATAAATTAATCTGTAATATAGATCCACTTTGGATATTTCCCCCAACAAATCCACATTATATTGCACATTTATCACAACAAATCAAGAGCTTTTTATCCCAGGCCCCTTTAGTCCATTATATACATGGTTATCAGGATTTCCTTTCACTGGACTATCATATTGACTCTCGTTCTCATCTTGTCAAATTTCATACTTTTTTCTATCACTTGGATATATCTAGCTGAAAAGATAGAAAATAATCTCCTACCCATGGCATGGTAAATAGCAGCCTAAATGAGCCCATTAATGCAGCTAGCTATAGGTAGCTAGTTGAAACTTTTATTTTTTTTTTAGGTTTGGCACAATTAAGATTTTAGGTTAAACTTAACATAGAGGTATAAAGGGCAATACTTTGACATTGTATTTTATTCAAAAAATTGTTTAAGACAGACAGAGTTTACTATATCATATCACAGACCGTCACTCTTTAGGATGTTTCATTAAGCAGTTTTAAAACATTGTTTCTAACATTAAGCATTCCACATAAATATTACTCTTTCTTCCTAGACTACAGTCTTTAAAATGTCTTACTTCTTGTTGGGGTCCTGATTATCAGCATCAAGGATACCCAAGAGAATGCCCATTTAAAAATGTATTTTGTAAGGCTTTCGACAAGGCTCAATAATTGGTGACAACTTTTTACATTTAATGTGTAATATGAGATATATGGTAAAATGTACATTTATGACCAGACATTTTTTAAATTAGACCCCAAATAGATAATGCCAATATATGTTATTGATAATACTTCCATATTGTCATATGCTGCCATATTTACAGTTTGCAATGAGGACAACACACTAAAAGAAAAAACAAATATGTAGAAAAACAGAAAAAATACTGGTAAATTTCTGCCAGGAAATTTGCACAATTCTACATTGTGTTGTGTTTTCTAACCCTGAAACACAATATGATGCAATGCATTATTCAATATATGGGTAAAACACCTGTGAAAAATCGATGCAGAAAATTCCTTATTATCAACGCAGTACACTGGGCCCTATTTTTACAAACTCTTCTTAGAATGCAAGACAATTTCCACACTTTATTTGAAATTAATAAACAATAAAATGAAAAACAATAAATCTGTTTATACTATAAAAATTATATGTTATTTACAGTGTAAATAGTGGACTGTTTGCACTAAAAAAGCACCAAACAAAATCATGTTTACTGTAAGTACAGTGATAGATGATATTCACACAAACAAAAGTAGCATGCTATTTGTACTAAGGTTACATTGTCTGAGCAATGGTAGGCAGAGTTTGTAAAAATATCCTTTGCCATTAAAGGGTTAGTTCACCGAAAAATGAAAATTATGTCATTAATGACTCACCCTCATGTCGTTCCAAACCTGTAAGACCTCCATTCATCTTCGGAACACAGTTTAAGATATTTTAGATTTAGTCTGAGAGCTTTCCTACCCTCCATTGAGAATGTATGTACGGTATACTGTCCATGTCCAGAAAGGTGATAAAAACATCATCAAAGTAGTCCATGTGACATCAGCGGGTCAGTTAGAATTTGTTGAAGCATCGAAAATACATTTTGGTCCAAAAATAACAAAAATTACGACTTTATTCAGCATTGTCTTCTCTTCTGGGTCTGTTGTGAGCGTGACTGCTGAGACAGTTGACGTACGACGCTTTACGTCTTACAGGTTTGGAACGACATGAGGGTGAGTCATTAATGACATAATTTTCATTGTTCGGTGAACTAACCCTTTAAGCTCTGTGTGCACTTAATGGACACTAAAGCAAAAGGTTTTAAAGGGTTAAATCAATGGCCAGTCATGAACTGAAAACCTGAAGTAGTCAGGGCCTCTGACACAATGAGTCTGTAAAGGGTTTGAAGCAATGCACTAAATAGCACCTGCCTCTGATGTGTGAGGAGAGGTCTGCCATGTCAACCAAAGCTTTGACAACTCTATCTCAGACCTTTTCTTTTCTGTTTTTCTTGTCTGTATCTCAAATAGTAGAGTATTGCACTAGCAATGACAAGGGTGGGTTTGATTCCCATGCAGGAAAAGAAAGAACTGATCAAATGTGAAAATGTGTACCATGAATGAAAAAAAAGAGATGTCCCATTTTGGTGTCTGTATCAAATTATATTTATAAAAGTGATTTTCTAGAAAGCACATTAAAGTGGCTATTTAATGTTTAAATTACTTTTGTGAAAATGGGTGCTATAATTTTCTATCATCATTCAGCGTAACCAATGTAGCCTATGAAAAAATGAATCAATATACAGTACTCTGACCTGTTGCCTTATCAGCTGGTTTCCTAATGACTATGTCTTACTTTAGACCTGATTAACTTCTAACTATCCTATTCTAAGAGGTAAAATGTCAATCACATCTTATGAGCTTCTGGAGCCAATTCTCTTATAGTCTCTGTCCACAAGAATCCCTTACATATTGTCCTCACTTCGATCCAACACACTCACTCAACATTTGTGCGTGCTTGCAAAATGACAGTGCAGACACAGAGGTGCAGCTAACATTCATAAGTGCAATATCTGGGTCAAGAGAAACACAGCGCACACACACTTACCCATGGATGCTTTCTCACACACATACTAATCTGGAAAGGGTTCAATTCCAGCACCAAAGTGCAAATACACCACTTACAGTCTAAACTGGGTAATTAAATCCTTAATCAGGGATCAGAACCACAGAGAGGCTTCTACGTAATGAAATTCCTCATTCACCTAAACATACTCATACACAGCCTGACCCAATATACTTTTAAGCTCGCTGCCTTGAACAGCTGTGACTAACACACTTCCTGTCACTCAAACGTGCAAATAAACACTTGCACGCACACACTTCTTATTATAAATGCTGAAAACAGTTGTGCTGCTAAATGTTTTGAAAATCGTGATACACTACCAATCAAAATTTTATTTCAAAGGTTTTTTAAAGACAGTAAAGCCCCAGAAGAACCTAGTTGAAGGACAGGTAAACTATAGGGCCTATATGTCCCATTGTCTTGCTGGTTCTGCTTTTATTTATGGAATCGCAGTCTCTTGGAAACAAACTGAATTTTGAAATCCCCAAGCGAGTCGATTGATAATGTGCAGTGTTTCCGCTCGGTTAGACGGATTTTATCCTGTCAAAACAGCTTGTCAGACTGCAGACGCGTCTCGCGGCCTTGTCCTGCACCAGACTGGCGTCGCGGTCGCTGCTCGCGGGCTCAATAAGCGCACACTTGTTTGACGCAGCTGGCGGCACGCTGCGCTTTTCTGTGTTTTAGGGCTTTACTCGACCGATAAAGACTTACAAACTAGAGGCATCAAGATTTTCTTTGAGCGGTTTAACTCGATTTAGAATTTAATTATCCGCTAAACTGCGCGCGGAAGCATTTTGTGGGAACAAGCGGCACTACACAACCTCTCATGTCAATCATCCGATAAAGAGGGAACACAGACGATCTCATGTGATCACGTTACAGATCTTAAACTTAAAAATATATCTATTATTAACATAATAAAAAATAATTCGACCGATTTTCAGTGTGTTTAAGATGGAGGAATTAATTAAAAACAAATAATGTTTGTATGCTTAGCCAGTGGATCCATAGATTAGATACTCAACACAAAATTCAGTAGGCACTGTCTATTAAACTATAATTTTCTGTAACTATTACTAAAATCATTTTCAGTAGTTTTTCCTTGTCACTCACATATTGCTACTTTAATAAAATAATGCATCACAATTAAATACATTTTGTCACAACTTAATTTTATTGCATGCAGTCGAAGTTTAATGCATGTGTGTTGGGACTACACAAATGTTTTTGTTGGCATTAACTGTATTTTGGCAGGGTATTTTTAGTTCCCAGCCTGCTTTGCAGGGGACTGGATGGGAAGAGTAAATGTTGAAGGTGTCATTTTATGTGTTTTGGAGATGAAATTAGAAGTGTGGTTGGGATATAAAAGAGAATGTCATACATATAGGAAAATTTACAACTAACATACTGCTGCTAGCCACTAACTGAAAAAGATTCATTTTGAAAACAGTTTTGACATTTGAATTTATTGCAGTTTTACTAATTTCAGTTTTATGTTAGGCTTTGAGTTGAATTTACATGGTAATTTTGTTAAGACTAACTTAATCTCCTAGCATGTCCATGGTTGTATTCAGATTAGCTAAATATATATAGATTTTTTTTTTTTTTCATGCACAATACAAAAAAATGGCTCCTGTTTAAACTGCTTCAAATCACATTATCTGGTCAGAACCTCATCAGTATTTTTTTTGCACACTCTGTTTGTCAGTTAGATGCAGAGTACTTCCAGCAATGTTAAAACATGTTATTTAGACGCATTGCCCTCCACTGGTAGGTTTTCAAATGTGCTCATAGATTGCAATAAAATAATTACTTATAAACAACAAAAAAAAAAAAATACAACAAAAAACAACAACAAAAAAATAAAAAAAAATACAAAAACATACAAACACACAAGGAAACCTCCAAGAAATTACATAGAAAAACAACAACAACAAAAAAAAAAAAACATACATTTTCATGAAACCTAGAAATTACCTAGAACATGTCTAGCAATTATATAAAAAATAGATCATTTGAACGGATGGGGTTTAATCTGAGATTTAAACTAAAATGCTACATAGTTACAAGTTACATTTACAAAGTTGGCCACATGACAGGCCACCTGTGACCCAAGTGTTCAAAGTCTCAAAACAGACAATAGTAGATTGTAAACACCAATGAAAGAAAACTGATTTAATGCAAATTATGGCCTTCGATACTGCAAATAAAAAGAACACATATGCATGAGGCATATTTATGCACTTTTCCAAGTATCTGTGTATCATTCTATGATATGACAGATGTCTCTTTAAAATAGCCCACTTAATTTCAATCACGAATGATCTTTTGAAAAACAGAAAGAAAGATTAGAGACTGCATTTGCTTTAGGTTTTTGAGCTAACTGTGCTGTGGAGTTTGAATGAGGCTCCGTGTTTGAATCATAATGGACCAATCTGTCAGTGATCTTCAGTGTTTATCTAACAGCTTAGACAAGGCAAATAGACACTTGGGTTTGATCTTGAGGTCTATTGTGATTGGACACCACAATGAGCAGACACATGTGAGCAGGTTAGAGGTGACAGGCCAAAGGCCACAGGGTCTGTGGTCATGATCATGGGTGGCATATCCCTACAAACATCATAATTTGTGATCCTCCTGGCCATCTGTGTGCATTTATGTGTAAGATGACGGGGTATAACAGGAGATAATTGGAAACACAAAGCACACAGCAACCTTTCACCACCTCAAGGTCTATTGTCACGGTCACTGCAAGGTCAAGGGAGATGAACATCAGCAGAAAATATTGATTATGAAACTGTTAAAGATTCTTTGCCCTTGAACCAAGGAAAAGATATTGGTTAGGTGTTATATAAAGATATTTTCTACTAAATAATCAGCAATATAGCAAAACCGTCTTCGAGCAACCTAGAATGTTAGACTTAGCATGAAATTAATATATACCAATTGTGCATTTGATACCATTTTAAATACATTTCAGGGACAAATAATAACAATGATATATGCCAATTTTATTTACTTCCCATATATATGTGTGTGTGTGTTTGTGTCTGTATAGTATATAAAATATATCAATATGCATAGATATAGATATAGATATACATATATATATATATATTCATATTTCCTATCTTTCCCTTTTCATCAATTCTTCCCATGATCATATTGACCCACACACATGCTTCACTTCTGTGTGACCCTGGATTAAACGCGGGAGCTAATCGAAGAGCATCCGCAGGTTAAGGTGTGTCATTTGTTTATTTGTTTAGTGGGAGGCATCATCCCCACACTGTGTCAAAGCCAAAGGCGAATATCTCTGTGCATTAATCAAAAGGATTTTAGTTCATTTATGAACATGCTTTTCTGGCATCACTATCTTAATCTGAATGAATTGTGTCTGCAGTTGTTTTGTTTGGTCTTTGCCCTTAACTGCTGATTGATTTGTGCTCAAACAAGTCAGTATGCATCTAACGGTTCGACAGGCAATCGTCATTAACCTTTCTACGCATGGCCTTCGATTTTTAACTGAGCATAATCTGATGACCACAGAAAATGTTACTGTTATTAAGACAGTCTTTCTGTAATTATAATCAAAAATTGACATTCATTAAACAAAAATGGGCTGTTAAGTAGTAGTATTATAATATATATTCTGGACAATATACTGGATAAAATACCTCATAGTTAGAAAGATGAAAATCATAGTTAGTTTCATTTTAGCACAATGAAGTGACCATAGAGGAAAATTCTAAATTGTTTCACTACTTTGGTTTAAGTGGATTTTGATATGTTGCAGGGATGTAGTTTGCAACATGAAAAACTGTCAATTTATTAATAAATATTCTATGTTTTTTCCATTGATTCTCTAATCAAAATATTCTCTTGGAATTTTTATTTTAATTGGTAATTATCTTTTTTTTTCTTTTTTTTCCCTGTGTGCTTTATTTACCTTTCCATCTTAGACTTGTAAAGTCATTTTAATGAACAAAAGTTAATTTCTCAGCAATTCCTTTCAGAAGTGAGCATATCTATTCACTCTGAAGGCCAGAGCCCTTAAAGTGGAAACTCTGAACAGAGCAGGGCAATTGTGACTCATAATGTAGATGTTTGGTACACACTTGGCGAACGGAATAATGAAAAACAATGTCATTCTGGAATGACCCTTCTAGTGGTGTCCCATTCCCAAATTTGAAACAAAATTTGGAATTTGTCCAGGCCTTACCGATGCTATCCTCCAGGAAGTGACATTTCTGTTGGGAAGGACCAACACAAGCAAGTGTTGTGATGTTTGTGGTGCTTTAAGTTGGTTTGCCTCACTCCAAAACATTCCTTCTCTTTATAATAATCACACAGAATTCTAAGTTGACACCCTGTAAACCCATAAAATAACTGACAACCATGATGGCAAGCTTAAGATCAAAATTTTCAACCTTTTAGGTTCCACCCTGTTCATTTTCTTGCCATTATGCGTAAATAAGTTTAAGTGCCTGAGCTTTAGCATATTTCTGAAAGTCAGGTGTGAGGGTGCTACAGAAGGGAAAGGGGTAAATATCAGCATAAATAGTTCAGCTTAGTTACCACATATGGTGGCAATGGTTCACAGAAAAGCCTCGGTTTTTATAGGGGACGTGTAAAGCAAAAATCATTGAATATTCAAAGATTTTCAGGAAACACGTTTTGCTTAAGGGCAGAAAGCAACAGGAGAGGATTTACACAACTGAGCGCAGGAAATGACATTTAACTTGTTAATATTTTTGCTTTAGATTAATGATAAATTGTCTATTATTTTTCCGTAAAAGAAAGAGATAAAACGGGTGTTTGGCCGAGGGCCCGAGCGCCTTTCGGATGCAAAGTGACAGCCAATTAACGAGCGCTGAGTTGGGCTAATGAAGCCGTGCCTTTCAGCGTCAAGTTTCGGGTAATGACTTTCCAATGAATCTACTGATTGAAATGTAACTTGCCTGGCCTCGGGCGAGCAGCTAGAAATGGCTAGAATAGAGGCAATCAGAAGATGGTTGAAGACAAAGGATAGGCTACTCCTCCAAATCAGTTTATCTCTAGAGCTGCAGTCGATGTGTGGATCTATAGGCTACGTGAGGAGATAAGCATATATTGATGAAAAAAATCATTACGCCATAGACTGCTTCCAGCAAACATTCATTAGCATATTCATAGTAAATATGCAGTTATTTGCGATAATAATGTCGGATTATTCAATTCAATGAATGTTAAATAGATGAGCAAATAATGTATGCGTTATCTGCAGTGACTTCTATTTATTCTTCATCTCTTCCCAACCCAACTCTTCATTTCATTTAAATTTTCTCCTTTTTTTTTTTAATTCCAGTAAATGTCTACCTAACGTCCGGGTTATGTGCCGAGTAACTTATTTGTGGGAGAAATGCCGGCCTGCGGCCAGCGCGCGGGATAAGCGCTTTTTATTATACGCCACACAGATAACCGAGGAGATAGCGCGCGGATGCATAAAAATGTATAGCCTACGCGTGAATTAAGATAAAAAATTAGGCTATTTCCTCGCGTATGGCTTCCCACTTTCTACACTTACACTGAGAGTGTGTAGTTTTTAAAGCGGGGGTGTTAAACTCAGCTGCAGAATTTTTCTTCAACTCTAAATCTGCCAATGGACCAAGGTTGGAACAAAATTTGTGACCGTCCAGGAGCAAGTTTGACACCCTTTTAAAGGTGTTCTTAAGTAAATTCAAGTGTTCTCTTGCTAAAGGTGGACAATGTGGCTAGGATATGAAAAACGCAATGAGCATAGGCTTTGTTGCGGTAACAAATTCACTTATGTGTGAAACATCTTGACTCAGAGCCATCTTATTAACATTAAAACCTGGGATCTCTGGCAGAAGACGATAACCCCTTCGTTTAACTATCCAAAATAATTTCACAACAAGCATTATTAAAATATTAAGGTGTAGCCTATAGTGTCTCTAATGTAATTATATTACGTTGTAGCCTTATTATAGTAATAAGTATTTTCTTTTTTAATGTACAGTTCTGGTATTTAGCTTTATGGACTTGCTGCCCTCTTTCGGATAAACATATGTATTACATATCTACTTTTCACAATTACAATTGCATTTTAAACATTCTTTAATTACTGAGTATTTTTGTGTCATTAAATGGTTACTGATGTATCGCTATTTAGTTTGTGTAGTTTGATAGTTATTGAACTGTTGCCAAATGTTACGTAATTACAAAGAAAATAATTTTCAAATTCCATAAGAAATTGTACAGATTCACATAGTTTTCTAAAAAGACTTATTTTATATTTGTTATTAATATTAATTTCAACAGTTTTTCATTATTATATATAAAATTTATTTTTTAAAATAAAAAATAATACTTAACATATTTCAATTATTATTTAGCACACTAGATTATATTTATGAAATTTGTGATTCTATGGACTGGCCATCCATGCAGGGATAGATTCCAAAAAAACTTTAACCAAGCACAACATTTACATTGGAAAGAAAGTTTATTTAAGCCCTGCAATGGACTGGCCATCCATGCAGGGATAGATTCCAACATCCCTGTGACCCTGCATAACAGCTGAGATGGATGGAAGGTTTGTTTATCTGTATGTTTTGTCTCAGTCTGAGATCATATTTTGATCTTTTTTCTAATTTGAGAAAATTCTCACTGATTTCCTGCTGAGATTTCACTCATGTCAAAGAGTTTTATTAAGAGATTTCTAATGACCCAGGGGCATGCAATACATGCCTCTAAAAGCACTGGCTGACAGCAGAGAGAGAAAAAAAAAAATTGTGTGTGAATACCACATCTTCTATAAAAGTTGATCCCTCAAGTAAAAACATTACTTTCACCATCCGGAAAATTCTCCAAGAGAAATAAAAATAACATTCTCGGCTGTCCTGTGCACAATAAGGAAAAAAAATTATTATTTTTTTTTTTCTCTCTCTCTCGTTTTTGTAAGAAATTGCAAGAGCAAAGCCAAGGGCACTATGTCACAACAAGAAGAAAGCACATATACACACTGGCCCATAAATATAAAAGCAGGTCTACATCTGAGAGAGTGACTGCAGGGGCTCTGAGTCACAAGATGCTTGAATACGGACAGATAAACATATGAATGTACTAACAAGGCACTTTTTTCACTAAAAAAGACATCATTTTTTACTTTAAATTGAAATACGGTTTTAAGTTTCCTCTAACTCAACAGTATAAATATTTACGAATAATTCTTAATAATGAATCGATTTATCATCAATTATTTAAAGGAATAGTTCACCCAAAAATGAACATTTGCTGAACATTTACTCATCCTCAAGCCATCCAAGATGTAGATGAGTTTGTTTCTTCATCAGAACAGATTTGAAGAAATTTAGCATTACATCTGTTGCTCAATGCATCAGTTAAAGTCTTGTGAAGCAACAAGCTGCATGTTTGCAAGAAACATCAACAAGATGTTTTTAACTTAAAACTGTTGCTTCTGGCTAAAATAAGAGTCATTTATACATAATACTACTTCCTCCAGATGTTTGGACTCTCATTCTGACGGCACCCATTCACTGCTGATCCATTGGTGAGCAACTGATGTAATGCTAAATTTCTCCAATCTTTTCCTCAAGAAACAAACTCATATCTTGGATGGCCTTAAGGTACATTTTATCATTTTGGGGTGATCTGTTGTAAGTGGTTAAGTTAACAATGAGACATATTTTTGGATAATTATCTGAAAGGTTATCTTATTTTGTATTCCAAACGCCATTATGTTTCAGTCCCATAATAGACAAATCTGGGTTTGTGTTTCCCTTCAGCCACGTTCCCAACTAGTTGTTGCAATATGTTCACTCCATTATGTTTCAGTCCCATAATAGACAAAAAACGCCATTATGTTTCAGTCCCATAATAGACAAATCTGGGTTTGTGTTTCCCTTCAGCCACGATGACGTTGATGCTTGACGACACTGAATGGCATCTCTTAAAATATCTGCAATCAAGCGCGTGAAAGGGAATTCAGCACAGCAAAGTGCATCCACATCAGAGTACTTCCTACTGGATTGCGCCTCACGGAGTTTGACATGACAGCGAACAGCACATTTGTAAGTTTTGACGGTGGCATTCAACAGTTAGAAGGTGAAGATACTAATATAATCATGCCGGCTATTCTCAGCACAATCAGTGGGCTTGGGATCGGTGGGAATGTGTTGGTGCTTGTGGTACTAATCTACGTTTTCGCCAGCCAGAGCGCATCCGAGGCTATTGTGATGCTCGCCAACTTGAGTGCAACTGACTTGATGATACTCGCTCTGTGCGCTCCTGCGCGCGCAGTCACATACTACAAGCGCACCTGGACACTCGGACTACTGGCTTGCAGAACTACAGAGTGGATTCAGCACAGCTGTCTGGCGGTAAAAGCATTCACACTGTTAGCTACGAGTCAAGCACGGCATAACTTTTCCAGCCATCCCGAGGAGCAGTCAAATTTCCGTCAAAAGAACGTTGTGATAACCTTAATGATCATATGGACGGTTGCACTCGTGTTTCCGGTTCCTGATATCATTTTTTCCAGGTTAAAAGAAGAGGGAAATATCAGTCTGTGTGTGTCTGAATTAACACCTCAATCCCAAGATGCAATGCGAGTATTCAGTAAGATGCTACCATTGGGCATCTACGTTCTTCCCATCATCCTCTCTGCCGTGTGCCACATCAGGACCATCTTCCTCATCAAACCGAGTTCCCGCGAGGAGTCTTTTCTTGCACGTCAGTATGAGAATTCTTTGATGTATTTAAGCATCATCACCGTGAACACGCTGATGATGCTTCCCGAGTGGGTCTCTTGGGTGTGGATGCGCCATAGTTCTGGTGAAAGCTGCAAACCTTCAGTCGGTTTGCTGATTTTCGCTCAGGTGTGCATTTACTTGAGTAGCACGTTCTTTCCCGCCATTCTTCTCACCATGCATGTACCCCTCAGAGAAAGTCTTAGCAATCTGTGTTCACTGTTGGTTTGTCGACGTGATAAACACAGACTAAAACTTGAGGGGAATGGAAATGAGATGCACACAGTGGTTATGAGAGTGTTGGATGAGCGAGGATGTGTGACCATAATAGAGAGGCATTCAGATGCATCCTGTCAAACTCTCCCAGACCTCGAGCACTTTTGGAGCGAACGGCGAAACACTACAGTCACAAAAGATAGTGACCCGTTACCATGGGAACAAATGAATCAAAGCAACCTTGAACTCTAACTTTTGACCTCTGTTATACTCTTGCTGGAAAATCCAGATTAAGATGATAGCTGTGTTTTGGAGAATGACAGCTAAATCTATTTTATCTAAGATGTTAAACCACCAACAAACCAGCTGCCAGCTGGTCCTGCCATCTCAAGGTGGTCAAGCTAGTTTTTGGAACATGGTAGCTGGTTGCTGATGAATAATATAATTGTTTATAAACCGTGACAGAGGTCTACTAATATTTTGTACATCTGACACCCCAGATAATAAACTGTGCAGTCATGTATTGACTAAATGTATGTTTTGATTATGAAAACCTTTTCTGATTGCCCTGCATAGTTGCACAAGGCCAAAAAGGTTACATTTCTTAAGTAAATAATCTTACTGTTACTAGTCTGCTTCTGTTTTGTCTGTTGTATATTTAATTAATGTATGTCCTGACTCGGAATCGCTATGAAATGATTCAAATATATGTAAATAATAAAAATATGCTTTAAAATGTGTATTGTTTAATCCATTTGTTGGTTGATGTCAAATGCAACCTAGAATATAGGTGCAAATATTTAAAAACATTTTCAACGTTATTTGATAAAAAATTGTGTCATAGAAATATGCTTACATGCATGCATTCTTTTCACTATATATATATATATATATATATATATATATATATATATATATATATATATATATATATATATGTCTTTATTTGTATGTGGTATCAAAAGATTAGAAATTGCAGGGAAAGGACCATGGCCCACAAAAACCATGTGAGCATGATATATTGTCGCCAAAGAGCTCACAGTAGATGCTTTTTTAGTGTAGGCTCTATTAGTGCCGAATGAATGATTAGCTTTAGGTGCTTTTAAAAGATCACTGTTCTTTCAATTAAAAGCTTCCTTGGTTACTACAAAATACACTCTGGTGACATTTAACATTCCAGAGTGAACATTCTGTGATGCAATATATAGGCCAGCAATGAATAATCTCCACAAATGTGATTGGAAAACAACTACCACCTAGCAACTTGGCAGATTTGTTTTATTTTATTTTATTCTCATGGCAAGTCTATGACATGTCTATGAGGACATGCCACTAATCTAGTACATTCACAATGTTTTTGCCAAAAGTATTTACAACAATATAATTTACAACAACTTTTAAGTATTTACTTCAGACTTAGAAAGTATGAAAAGGAATGGTATAAAAAGTACAGTACTGTATTTACCATATAAAGTGTGGTTTGCATTGCATTGATTGTTTGAGCTAAACATAAGGCCAGTGATTTATCATGCACAGTATTCTATCTTCAGTGGCCCATATACACACAAACACAGAGGTTGGCTGTAGCCTTAGGAGATATGCTCACATTATGTATTTTCTATAGTATAATAGCCATTACCAGGGAAGAGAGTGAAAGATGCAGTCAGCTTGTGAATTCAGGTGGATAGAGACAAGATGGTGAAGGGGGGAAAATGAGTGTACAGCTCCACTCTGCATACAGGGCCATCTATTGGCCATTTGGAGAAATATTCACTGTGGTGACTTGTTGAATTGTTGAAAGGTGTTTCGCGAACCCATAGAAGAACATTTTTTTGTCTAAATGGTTCCATAAAGAACCTTTAACATCCGAAGAGCCTTTCTGTTTCACAAAAGGTTCTTTGTGGTAAAATACGGTTCTTCAGATTATAAAAAGATAAGAAAGAGATGGTTTTTTAAAGAACCTTTGACTGAATGGGTCTTTGTGGAACCAAAAATGGTTCTAAAATGGTTCTTCTATGGCATCGCTTGAAGAACCTTTTGAAGAACCTTTATTTTTAAGAGTGTATACATGAGTGTGTATAAGAGTGTATACATGAGTGTGTATAAGAGTGAATACATGAGGGTATTTGCATATAGTCAAGAACCACAGTTTCTTCAACAAAAATATACAAATGTATTTTTATTACTTTATTATTACTCTGCTGCACCTCTTTCTCTTTTTTGCTTTAGTTGACATGACAAAATATCTAAATTTCTGTGCCTACTAGGGCTACTCAACTTTAGAAAGCTCAGGGGGCACAACACAGGATCCCTCTATATAGCATCAGGGCAGCACAGAACATTTTTATAGTTCGGGGAGAGTGGGGTGAGTTGAGACAGTTTTTACTTATGCTATGTTTAAAGCGAGCACATGACAGTAATGGTTCCAACTTGTACCTAAATTTCAGGATGTGGTGCATCCTTGGGAATAATCGCTTCAGGTCTAAAATAAACTACTTTCAAAATATGGCTTTCCAAAAACAAAATTGGTCTCTTGGCTCAACTTTCCTCCAGTGAGGGGTAAATTGAGCCTAGGGAGAGGGAAAGTTGAGCCACATGGAGTTAAACTGTGCCACTGACTATGCTGGACATTTTCACATCATGCTATATCAAATGAAGATAAATTCAGTGAGCCATGTAATGGACTGGCTGTTCATCCAGGGAGTTTCCTCACCTGTGGCTCAAGATACTGGGTTAAGATCCAGATCCCCACGACCATAATAAGGATATATTTGGATAATAGAATGGATGGATCGATGACTTCTTAAAAGTTTTATTTAAATATACAGTTCAACTCTGAAGGTGTGAAGAATAAAAAATAAGATAAAATAAAAAACCTGACCTTAAAGAAATAGTACTAGTACTAGAAATAGTACTCAACATCCCACTTATAAACGTTGAAGGGAAATACAATTTCATAAAAACTTCAGTGTGCAACTTTCATAAATGAGGACTGTTTAAAATTTACAGAACAAAATCAATTTCAAAACAACAAACAAAATCAAAATCATGTATGGTGTAAAATGAATGATATATAATGTAGAATTACAGTAAAATAATACTTTATAATCATAAAAAGGGGTGAGCCACTGGCTCAACTTACCCAAGGACCTTTGGCTCAAATTACGGCACTCCTGGATTTTAACAAACTTGTATCATCCAGCAATTTAGAGCTAACATCATGCTAACATTATAGCCTCATATTAGATAACCTCCTAAAGCACAAACACATGCTTTTTTTCCAGATCTGTCTGTAATTATTCAGCCACAAGAAGCATACAAAAATCGATTTGAACAGCAAAAAAACAGTATTTTGAAACTAAATGTACTTACCAAGTATTCCACGGGCCCCTCTCAATCACATGGTGAGTAAAATGCTTAAATCTTCAAATATGTGTGGTCATATCACCAATTTTGTTTAAAGTTGTCTATAAACAAAGGGTGCTCAACATTCCTGCAGGCTCAAATCACCCCACTCTCCCCTATTTTATATTAATAAGGCGAATATGTGTTGCTAAATATGCTGTTAGTTTAACACAATGACATCTTATTAAAACAAGAATAAAACGAAACTCATTTGATGGAAATATAGCCTATCCATATTAAAAGTGTAGACGGTTCAAAGCTTTTACTTCCCCAGATGATAGCTCTCTTTAGGATTTTGTTTAGGTAAGTAACGTTAATCACTATAGAATAAATATTTAGGAGTAGACATCACTTCTTTTTGTCATTACTGCAGATGTGCAAGCAAGTAACGCGCATGTCTGAGAACGCGCGTCTGCGCAGTGTGCTCTACACACTCTTCAACGCTTTTAACTCTAACTTTACAGCCATTTTGAAAATTAATTCCCTTATTATTATTGAAATCGGACATATTATTTGTACACATTTAACGTTTATATTTTTGAAGGTCGGCAACATCACCCGGGCCACAAAAAGGGCGGCTCGAGGGTCTCATAAAATGAACTTCAGTATGTAGCATATCTCTCTTCTCCCTCTCTCAGGGTTTATCAATTTTTTAGTTGCGTCTTTATCGGCTTTTACAACTGCCACACCTTTAACAGCTGTATAATTGAATTAGCCTAGGTAACCATGTATTTCAAAGTCTACCTGACCTGGAATAATTTTAGTCTACTTTCGATATCACAGTTTTTCCCCTCCGACCGCTGCACCTGCCAACAAAATGAGACAAATAATAATGTTTATGATTTTTAAACTTGTCCTTGCAAGACGATACGATTCGAAAATAATTTTTGCAAAACGGAAATATGAATATTAAGTGGCGTAATATTGTAACAAGTTGATACACAGTTCCAGGATCCAATGGCAAAAGACAAAGGCACTTGGTGATGATGACAGAGGAGGGTTGTGCTTTAAACGCTGAGCGGAAGACGTGCATATCGAAACTTAGTGATTCACAGACTGACCTTCGTCTAAAAGGTAGGTTCAAATACACTTCAGATTTCTACAGTGTTAGTTGTTTTGTGCGTAAATCATGCTGTACTTGCGTTTCGTGTATTAATGTCTTTCTCATATTAAGCTCGCGCACCAGTAAAGTTGAAGACCATTTCACTTACAAACAGGCGGACTGTCTCTTGTAAATCAGTGTAACATAAACTCAAATCTTAATAATTTAAGACGTTTATGTGCGCGTTTCGTATGTTTCTGTCTCCCGCGACTTGTTTTTCTTGGCAACTTAACATGCATGTTCAAATATTGGTAATAATATTTCGCTGAACTCTCAGTAATCACTTTTGCATGGGATTCAGAAGTTGCTCTTTGTCGTTAATCTTAATCATTTTCGTTATGCACAATGTATAACATACTTGAAAGTATGGGGTGCTGTATATCAAGTCAGGTAGGTGCTTCCTGGTCAACTTGAAGTACGTGACAATGTTTCTTCAAGGTTTTACGTGGCAATGGTGCGGTCGTTTAGAGGACATTCCACATGAGAGCAGCTTTGCCAGTTTCCTTGAACATAAGCCATTTACACAGTCTGCCATTAATCTGACCTCAACCTCGTTCTTTAAACCCTATAATAATTTATTAGAAACTGTGAATAGTCTTGTACTTGACTGGCTCTGAGGAAGGACAGCACCTGCCTACCTGTCTAGTTCAGTATGGCTTAGGAGAGTAAATGGACCCTTATGTCTGTTATCGATCAAGATGACATATAATGACTCTGTTCTAGTTAAACTATTTCATGTTTGACCTTTAAGGGACGTGAACTATGGATTAACCTACCAATGCCTTGGTTCAGAAGAGCAGTACTATCATTGAATCTGACAACAGATTATAATTGCTGAGCTGTTTAAGTGCATACAGACCAGGATTCAGACTAAAAACAGTCTCTGATAATTTGTTCCCACTACACAGCAATTGTTTTCATGGGTCAGCTTTTCGCTATGAGAAAGATTGAAATGTGCTGCGATTTGTTAATGCTTTACGCATGTATGTGGCACAGATGATGTTTGTGTGACTGTCTGCTTTAGACGAGTCGGGCATATATGGACATATAGCATATATGTGTCTTCCTTTAATATTGTATGAAGAGTTTTTATTAAGTACTTTTTGAATCAAATTCATATTGTTTTTAGCCAATGATATTTATTATACAATTTATATACTTATTGTTAGTTTACTGTTAGAAAGTGTTATTAAACATTAAAAGTACTATTATGCTGTATAATTGTTCTCTACTACTTCTATCATACTAAAACATGGCATTTTACAGTTTTGTACATGATTTCCATCCTTCTGGGAACAGCAGATATATGTGTAACTGAACAGTTTGAGGGGAAAAAAAGAGCAATGTTTGCACAACAGCAGTAGTTTTCTGCTTTGATATTTGTAGATCGTTAATTTTTCAACCAGCAGGGTAATGTCCAGTTTACATAAGTTTTGTATTCCCTAGCATACTGAAATACTAAAGTATTCACCCATGTCAGAATCACTTTGTTACAGCCGTGATGTGTCCTGTTAGATAATAGTCTTACTTTAGACGATTTAAGATGCAAATTATTTAAATGTGCCTGAAGGTTCTGTAAATATGGTTAATTTTTAATTATTATAAAGCTGAATGAATTTATATGTTGCACAGTTGATACACCAATATCAAAATCAGGTTGAGGAATCACCCCAGAAGACCACACAAAACAATGGTTGCGATCTAGGTACACTTGTGTTCATTCATTCACAAATGTTTAAGACAATTGAAAATTATTTACAGATATAGTGTACATGTGCTCAGAAGCTTAGCATACATATTAAGTGAATAATATCATATGTGTCTGCAGGAAGTGCAGATCTGATCTATCTGTCACCAAAAGAAAAATGTATGTCCTCATTACATGATTGCATGATTTATTTTAGAAATATATTTAACAAGACCTTACAATCAAGAACGATTAAATTAAACAGTCATTAACATATTAGCCAAAAATGGACAGCGCTCTGACATATAATGAACAATGTAGTATACCTTGGGAAAGAATTAGAATCATTAGAAAGAACAGCAATGCATTTGACATAACTGGTGTGACAAATGTTTTTAAAATGTAGAGTGGATATGAGGAATACCTTTTCAGGGACAACCCCTGTACTGATGAGTCAATATTGCAAAGATGATGCAAAATCTGCTTTATGTTCCTCATATCCAATCTACATTTTACAACATTTATGCTACATCAGTTATGTATATGCATTTCTGTTTTGTCTGTTGTCTGAAACTCTTTTCTAATGAAGGCCAAATGGAAACTTAAGGATTTCCTCAAAATTCTCCTGCACACATCAGTTTTCACTTTCAGGTGAAAGCTTCCCTTTATCTGGAAGTGCTGAAACAGAATGGATTATATGAGATGATGGAATAATATTTCTAGCAGTGTCAGTAGACTGCACTCTGCCTACTGATTATTTAACCATTCAATTCACACTTGTAATGATAACCTTCACATTAAACTGTTAAGATTAAAATTTAAGGCTTTCATAACAATTTTCTCTAATTGTTTTCCCAGGTCTGATTTGGAGTCCAGATTCAGGAACACAAAGAAGAAGCTGTTGGGTTTTACTGTTTAAAGCAGGTAACAATATTCATTTTAAAAAATGTGATTTTATTTAGTGCAGGGGTGTCCAATCCTGCTCCTGGTGGGCCACTGTTCTGCATAGTTTAGCTTCAACCCCAACTGACCTATTGGTAAGCCCTTGCCCTCGGACACAGATGAGCCAATGGCAGTTGAGTATCAGCTGCACGTGGATCGGAACTCGGAAATCTTTAGGTTTCAGCGCCATAAAGAAACATTGGAAGATCCCCAGATGTGCCTTGGTTACTTGTAACTTTGATTCCATGTATCCTGAGACGATGGGCAATGGAATTTATTTTATTCTATTTCCTAAACCCAAACAAGACAGTAAAATGTCCCCAAGCATTCAACCCCAATCCCAATGAAGATGAAAACATTCATTTTCTGGTTGTCATTACATTACAATTTTCATCTGCTCAAGCAGAACGTTAATGTCATCTTGTGCTTCAGCAAGCTATCTCTGGCTAAAACTAGCTAATGTGAGTCCATGCTAATGTACAAACCTAAATAGCTTACTGTTCTCACGTCACGTACAGTGTAGGTCAAAACACATAAACGAAGGTCTACATTTCAGTGCCTCCATATTAAACCATTAAATGTAAATTCATTTAATCTTACCCTGCGGTACATGAATCCTGGATGTTGTCATCTGCGATTGTGACAACCGTAACAAAAAGCATCTTCCGCTTGCACTGTGATCTGTAAACCCTCGCTTCCAAATTAATCTTGTTACCCACCATATTTATTTGAAAATCTTTTATATATCCCTCCATGGCATGTAAGTTCCACTTGAATGGTGGTCCTTCTGTGTTCAAAATCTATCTGTTACATCCTAGGATGTATGTTATTGTTGCTGTTAATACTGTGTGTTAACTCTATGTAACTGTGCTTCATTGATGCTTGACATCCTGTTGGGAGTTGTAGTTTTTGTTGGTTTTCCTCTGTTCCTCCCTGTCCTCTCACAGAAGACCTAATTGATGTCACCCTGTTCCTCGTCAGAGCTGTGGAGAGGAGCTTGTATTTAAACAGAGGGACACGGACCAACACCAGAGGGAGAGAGAGTTTGGCTTGTCTTGTCATTTTCACAGTTGGTGGTTTAAAGCAGTGGTGCTGCTTTAAAAGAGAAAGCCTGTTGTATTTGATTGCTATTGTGTGATCAGGGGCCTGTAGTGTATCTTCAAGACAGCCTGTTTGTACTGGCTGTAGTGATTAGAAATGTGTTTTCTTTTCTGTTTATCCTTCTGCCTGCAGACGCAGTAAGGAGGTGGGTGGCCATTTTTATTTTATCAACTTATGCTTTTCTCCTGGTTTTGTGGAACAGTGAGGAAGTCAGGGAAGAGACATGTTGTTGATTTTGATGTTTTGTTTGCTAGATAAGTTAGATTACTTTGTTTTCAGTTAGCATCCCCTTTTGTTTGTTATTTTGGCCTTAACCCCCTCCTGAAGCTACAAGCGTCTTATTCTTTCTTTTTTTGAATTATCCCTATTGTTAAATCTCTAATTTTCCCTTACCCTTTAACCCCACTGTACAAAGACTTTATATTGTAAATAAAATCTTGAAGCGTTTTCATGAGTTTGAGTGCTGGGATTACGGATAGTCAACTCTCTCTCACTATTTTGTTTGCAAGTTTCTTATCTCCATTTTTAAATGTAATGTATGTTATGGTAAAAATGATCTGTTTAATAAACAAAGGTAGACCAAAAATATCAAAAACATCTTGGGACAAGGATTACACACTGACAGCTGTCATTGTTAGACAGTTAGCAACTAGGTATACTACAAACTTCCAGGAAGGTTTCTTCAGGAAAGTTGGAGCGAAACTCTGCAGGACAGTGGTCCTCCAGGAATGAGTTTGGAAACCCCTGATTTAGAGTGATTAATTAACAATAAACCATTGAATAACATTCTTTTTCTATCTTTCTCTCTTTATAAGTGCAAAAATGTCATTTACACGAGAGAAATTTTATAATGAGGCAATCAGGCCGAATTTGGCTCGTTTTTCATCAGCGGTCAAAGTGAGAGATATCTTACCTCACCTGCCATGCCTCACACTCACTGATAGGGTAAGCAGTATTACATTTAACTACAAATAACATCATAACTATAACCAGATATGCAAGAGTAAAAGGCTCAGTTAAATCTTTTTTGTTGTTTTGATTTTGTTCACTAACTGAATTTGAATTTTTGTAGGAAGAGGTCGAAGCCAAGAGAGAAACTTCTGGAAACTTCACTGCTATGCAGACACTTCTGGACAGTCTGCGGAGGCGAGAGAAATGGCCTGATGAGTTTATCACTGCACTCCGGAACTGTGAACATAGGGAACTGGCTGATGAAATAAGCGCTACTTATGACAGGATCAGGGGCATCACAAGTAAGAGCTCTTCTGCTAATGTTCGAAGCAAATCATGAAAAGGAGGGACATTATTTTATGAATGCCTTTGTTCTTTGTTTTATCTATAGATAATGCTGCTCCTACACC
Source organism: Cyprinus carpio (assembly GCF_018340385.1). Taxonomy (NCBI): domain Eukaryota; kingdom Metazoa; phylum Chordata; class Actinopteri; order Cypriniformes; family Cyprinidae; genus Cyprinus; species Cyprinus carpio. Next base: position 9,691,120 of record NC_056584.1, on the reverse strand, counting down.
TAGACCAGCACCTGCTCCAGCTCCTTCTTATACTTCAGCTGGTGCAACAACAGCCGTAACCACAGCAACAGTTCATACAGTCCCAGCGAATACTCCTCCACCCTCAGGGGGAGACCCAGCAAGTTCAAGTGCCCCTACCAACACTGCAGCCCCAAAACCATCTCCTGTTCCTGTTCTCCAGGTTCCAGAGACACAGCAGGTGCAGAAACCGCCCACTCCAGTTCCAACACCTTCTGCTGAACCAGTTTCCCAAGCTGAAAACCCACCTCCTGTTGTACCTCCTCCCCAAGCACCTCCCCCTCCTGAAGCCTCAGTTTCAAAAGTGCCTTTACCTGTTCAGCAAAATGTCACAACCCACACAGGGGCAGTTGAGAACAAAACACCTGCTTTAGATAGTTCAGATGGGTTGGCTTTAACAGACCAAACCACCATCTCCTCATCAAATGGTGAAGCTCTCCTCTCCACCTCAAATGCTCAAGTATCCTCCTCAGACACTTCCACTTCTCAAAGCCAAATGACAAAGCCTTATACCACCTCCCAAACTTCTCCAAAGATAAACAAAACCCAGGTGCCACTAGAAGTCAAAGACATGTACACTTTTGAGAGACTCCCTGTCCAAGACACTAATGCCTTTCTGAGAGTGGAAAGGACATTTCAGGAGCCAGAAGAGATCTCTGACCCATCTGCAAATGAGGTAACGGTCAACCCAAAACACTTCACTGTTGTTCTTTGGCAAAACTGTGACATAGAAAGTTTGTTATTAAAAAGATCTGGTCAACTCTTTTTCAAGTTTGTCCAATGGTTAATCTGTTGTCTTCTGTGGCTTATTCTTCTGTTTTCTTTCCAGGTGGTTCAAAGGAGCAACACCGTTGGATTGCCAGTTTTTAATGCTTCAACAAGTTCTACTGAAACAGCTCAGGCAACATCTTCTGCACCTGCTGAAGTGGTTACTCACTTTCTCGCTTCCAACGACCAAGAATATTTCAGCAAACCTGGCATCCTTCAGCATTCAGAACTCCAGCAGAACAGACCAGGGACTCTTCCTGTCTTGCAAGAGGAGCCTTGCTCAGTGCTTTCAAATGAACTGGAGATCAGCAGATTGGTGCAAGCAACAGAGCCTTCAACAGAACCTCGACAGTCTACTAGTCTTGCAGACCAGAACTCTGCACCCTTTGCTTCCCTTGATTCTGCTACTCAGTCCTTTCAAGACCCTCCATACACTGCTGCTCCCTTGACCCTTAACCAGCCTGAGGAGGACCACTATGAATCTTTATATGACAATCAAACAAGGATAAATGTATTTCGGTTTGCTGAAGAGCCATCTGCTGAAAATATGAATGGTCAGCCGCCAAGCATCCTGCAACGTACCAGAGTCATCTCTGAGGACCACAATACCATGAACTATGTTGGCACAGAAAGTGCGGTTTATCTCTCTGAGCCATTTGGACATGACAGTAAGAAGTCAACCACCATCAAAGTTCGAGAGGAAGAATCCAGTGCTGCGAGGCCAGAGCAGAGAGGAGAGGGGTGCCCTGAGTTATTCAGGATAAACAACTTTCACCTTATTGCTGCAGCAGGGATTGGTCTGTCTGCTGTGTTCTTGGCCTGGAAGTTCACCCACAAATGAAAATTTTGTCATCGTGTACTCATGTTCCATGAAACCCCTATGAGTTTTCTTTTTCGAAGCAAAATATCCAGACTGCTTTCCATAAACTACAGTGGATAATAACTGGTGCTGTCAAGCTCAGAAAATGACAAAACTTACAATAAAAGTAGTCCTTAAGATGTTTGTGCTATATACCAAGTCTTCTATAACCATTCGAAAGCTTGCTGTGAGGAACAGACTGAGATTTTAGTTGTCCAATATAATATCTGTCACCAAACTCTCTAGTGGTTTTATCCTTTTCATGAGTGATATAGATCTATGTAATCATGGTTTGCCATGTGCCTTGCATATATATATGCCTTGTATGCAATTGCCGATAATGAATTTTACTGCTGTTGCACTTGTTTCACGGCTATTAAATGGAGTGTCATGGAGCTTTAAAGTAAATTGGAGAACCTAGCTTGACAGACATTATAGTGTTCACCAAGTTGATGTATTGTGAGTTGTGAAAAGTTGCAATAATACATCCTGTGAGTGACAGACCATGAATATAAGGAGCTGTTGCATAACCTAACCTATCGGACATTTCTGAAAAACTCATTTGGAACATATGGGACAATCGCTTCAACCCTCTCTGTTAGCCCAGCAGGACTCGCAGGAGTGTTTCCTCTCAAACTCATCTCGCTTCTCATGAGTCCTCATTCACAGACGCCTTAGTGAACACTTTCTCCATCACTGTCCCATATTTTCTAGGCAGTTTGTCCCCCTAAGGGTTTCAAAGTGCGCACACACACACACACACAGGACACTGTCTGCTTTTGAAAAAATCAAATGTATTCTCCTGATTCCTGCTGTAAGAGGGTCCAATGGTGGAGTAACAGTTAAGATAGATTAAGCTAAATGCAAACATAACCAAGTGCCACATGCGTGAAAATGTAGATTATATTGTTTATAATGCTGATATACAAGTTGTTGTGTCTGCAGAAGTCTCCAGGTACAGTGGACAACAGTAATACTTTTAGTTGATTATTGATCATTATTGACTCTTTTATCGAACACTGTATTCTAGGTATATATATTCAATATATTCATGCATGTTCTGAGATTCAAACTCATGTTATATGGGGTTGCTAGCAGGATTGCCCTATCGACTGAGCTGCAGAAACGACATGAAAAGATTCATGCTATTAGCATCAAGTTATCTGTGTAAGGGTAAACTGCAACACACTGTAAGTAAAAATTGTAAATGACTTCAAATGTAATTGATGTCATTTTTAATCAGCAACTGCACTTTATTCACACATTAATGTAAATGATTGAACCTGATTTTAAATGCACTGTATGTTACTCCTGATCTTTTATCTGGGCCTGTAAGTTTGCTAGATACTGTATTTCAGGGGAATATTTGTACTTATGCTTAACTGTTTCGCTTTTTGTGTACTGGTTAAATTTGATCATGCACAGTTATGATGATTTACAGAATTGTTTCTGAAATAAAATGTCCTACCTTGAGTCTTTCTGGTCAGAGAGCATAAAAGGCGGTAAAACGGCTGTGAACAAATGATGCTTGCAGTGTTGTTATGTGAAGCTCGCCATCTGCTGGTGAAGAAGATTACGTGCTCGCCAATGAGAGAAGGGCTGAACTGAACTGAGAACCTGATTGGCTCGTTGAGATTTCAGTTGACAGGAGAAGCGCGTTCATTGGTGAGTCGAGTAACTGTGCTTGTGGTGTAAACATTTCAATGGAGATGTAATGACGACATGAAACACTGACAATGTATTTGTATTTGTTAACGGTGATTTTTCTGCTTAACGGTCGGTGTAGAGATTTTCGGTAAAAGATATAATGGAGCTGAACGGCTTCCACTGTGACGGCGAGGGATGTGCGGAGGAGCAAGAGGAAGAACCGACAGCGCTCAGGCTGCCTCGATCTAAGACGGAAACTCCGTGTAGCATAATTGCTACACCGGGTGCAGAGAGCGCAGCGGCCGGCGGCAGTGCACTCCGAGAGCAGCGGATCTCAAAATCGACGCCGGCGATGCTGAGGCTCGATTCGCTGAAAAAGAACAGGCCGCGTAGGTGAACCATCTTGTTATGGCGCTAGGTAACAGGTTTAACGGAGCTGATGCCACAGTGAAATCACAGTGATAAAATCTCAAATATATATAAATAAATCAAACCTATAGTCATACGTTTTAAAGCCATGTTTGTCAATTTCGTGCGCTCACGGTTGGCATCATATTACTAGAAAAAAAATTTAATTGGGGGTTCCTGTATGCAAAAACATATTATACACTATTCCTGAAATTAAATGTTATGTATAGACGATAGACTTAATTTATTAAGAAAGAAGTAAAATGGTACGGAGTCATAACATGTAATCTTATCAAATTGAAAATTTATTAAGAAAGATTTTCTTCAGAAATCTTATCAAAATGCAACCCAGCACTGTAGTAAAATGGTACGGAGTCATAACATTTAATAACCAAAAATTTGTTGACTTGTCATGTTGACTTATTCGTCAAGCGCAACCATTCAGTCATCTTAAGTTATTGTGTAAAGAACAAATAATTCGTTTGTTTCAAAACTAGTTAAAACCCTATTGTGTATTTTAATTCGTAACTCTGTTGCTTATTCTGTTATTTTTAATGCATTATAAATGTTGTCTATTTAAAATTTGATGTAACGTTACTGTTTAGAATTTTGCAAAAATTGCAAAATCACAAATGAGGATTTTTCAACTATTTAGAAACTTTACGAATTTTACCTACAGGGCTGAAAATGTGGCAACCTCAATGAAAATTAACAGAAAATAAAACAGCTCATAAAAAGTTCACTGAAATTTTTCCTAAAAAAAAAAAAAAAATGAAAGGAGCTTCATTCAGGTTTACTCAAAGATTCCACAAGGTATTGAAGTCATTTACCTATTATTGGTCCCCAGCTTTCCCATGGTTTGGCATGGACATTGGTGGCACATTGGTGAAGCTGGTCTACTTTGAGCCCAAAGACATTACAGCAGAAGAAGAACAGGAAGAGGTGGAGAGTCTGAAAAGCATCCGTCGCTACCTCACCTCACACACCGCCTACGGCAAAATGGGTATTCGAGATGTTCACCTGGAGCTCTCCGACCTCATCCTTTGGGGTCGCAAGGGCAACCTGCACTTCATCCGCTTTCCCACACATGAGCTGCCTGGCTTCCTGCAGATGGGTCGAGACAAGCACTTCTCCAGTCTACACACCACCCTCTGTGCCACTGGAGGTGGTGCATTTAAATATGAGGAGGACTTCCGTACGGTGTGTCCAAGATTGCATTGTTGCACTTAAAATAAATAATATATATATATATATATATATATATATATATATATATATATATATATATATATATATATATATATATATATATATATATTAGGGCTGTCAAATGATTAATCACGATTAATCACATCCAAAATAAAAGTTTTGTTTTACATAATATATGTATGTGTACAGGGTATATTTATTAAGTATATATAAATACACACACATAAATTATATATTTAGAAAATATTTACATGTATATACATTTATATATTTATATTCTTATATTTTATATTATATATAAATATATTTTTAATATATAAACATAACATATTCTTCTTAAATATATACATGCATGTGTGTGTATTTATATATACATAATAAATATACACAGTATACACACATATATTATGTAAACAAAACTTTTATTTTGGATGTGATTAATCGTGATTAATCATTTGACAGCCCTAATATATATATATATTATGTGATCTGTTTAAAGGAATAAATAACCCAAAATGAAATGATGGCCTTAGGCTGTCCAAGATGTAGATGTGTTTGTTTCTTCATCGGAACAGATTTTGAGAAATTTAGCATTGCATGCCTTGTTCACCAGTGGATCCTCTGCAGTGAATGGGTGCCGTCAGAATGAAAGTCCAAACAGCTGATTAAACCATCACAATAATCCATAAATAATCCACACCACTCTAATCTATCAATTAACACCTTGTGAAGTGAAAAGCTGTGTGTTTCTAAGAAACAAATCCATCAAGATGTTTTAACTGTACAAGCTCTTCTGGCCAAAATACAGTTCCATAATCCAAAACTGTGATGTTTTTATCAGCTGTTTGGACTCTCATTCTGACGGCACCCAGGATCCAAAGTTGAGCAAGTAATGTAATGGTAAATTTCTCCAGATATGTTCTCCAGATAACTCATCTACATCTTTAATGGTCTGAAGGAGATTTTTGGTGAACTGTTCCTTTAAATAAATGGTTCCCTGTGCTGTCTTTCCTTACCAAGATGGCCAATCTGCAGCTGTTGAAGCTGGATGAGCTGGACTGTCTGATAAAGGGGGTTCTGTACATTTACTCAGTGGTCTCAAGTGGTCCACCTGAATGTTACTATTTTGAGCATCCAACAGACCCTGAGCGCTGTGAGCAGAAGGCATACAACCTGGAGAACCCCTATCCTCTGCTGCTTGTCAACATTGGCTCTGGTGTCAGCATACTGGCTGTATACTCCAAAGACAACTACAAGCGTGTCACTGGAACCAGGTTGGTCATGACTTTATAATATTGCATTCGTTTTAAATAACTCTTAAACAGTTTAAGAAAACAGGGGAATTTTACTGTAAAGCTATGGTGATCTTTTCTGTATTTCCCCTTCAGTCTTGGTGGTGGTACATTCCTTGGGCTGTGTTGCCTGTTGACTGGATGCTCCACCTTTGAGGAAGCATTGGCAATGGCCACAGAAGGGGAAAGTACACGTGTGGATAAACTAGTCAGGGACATCTACGGTGGCGACTATGAGCGATTCGGCTTGCCAGGATGGGCTGTTGCCTCCAGGTACAGTCATATACACTAACGTTTGAAAGTTTGGGGTCTTTTTTTATGTTTTGAATCAATCCAAATGAATTGAGCAGTTTAATCCAAGTCTTATTAAGAGATACAGTCTCTTTATATGATGAACAGAATTAATTTAGGCTTTTATTTACATCTAAACAATCATGTGACTTGAAATTAAACTGCTTGCTTCACATGTTTCGGTTAACTGGACTTTTAGTGGAGGGACAGAAAATGTAAAAAAAATTATAATTTCTAGATTAACCAAAGTCTAATGGGTTTCATTATGACAGATTTTAATTTTGGGGTATATTATTCTTAAACATGTTTGTCGAAACTGTGATCATTTTTTTTCAGGATTATTTAATGAATGAAAATTTCAAAAGAACACTATTTAAAATAGAAACCTTTTGTATCATCATGAATGTCTTTTCTGACATTCAATTTAATGCATCCTTGATGAATAAAACTTTTTTTTTTCCTATATGCTATATGCAAACAGTTACATTGTTATTCATTATATGACACTGTTATCATTTTAAAATGTTTCTGTTATGACGCTGATAATACATGTTAATCAATATAATGTGTGTGCATTTTCTTTTGCAGCTTTGGGAACATGATATGCAAGGAGAAGAGAGACTCAGTCTCCAAGGAGGATCTGGCTAGAGCAACACTTGTCACCATTACAAACAACATTGGCTCAATCACACGGATGTGTGCACTTAATGAGGTACACGTGCACATCCACATTATAAATCCCCATTATGTTGTCCTTGCCCTTGTCTGTCAGCCTCTTTACGGTGCTGCCTTGTGGAATCTGGATCAAGCAGCATTGTACAGGGCTATGAGAGACCAGGTGCCAATCAGCTCCTAGGAAACTCCTCTTAAAAGAATAACATTTTCAGAATCAGTGCTTATTATAAGTTTCTTCCATTTAGAACATTGAAAGAGTGGTTTTTGTTGGGAACTTTCTGCGAGTGAACACGTTATCCATGAAGCTGCTCGCTTATGCTTTGGACTACTGGAGCAAAGGACAGCTCAAAGCCCTGTTCCTCCGACACGAGGTGTGTGTGAGTCTTTATAATACCTCCAAAGCTCAAACTAAATCTAAACAAATCACTCATAGTCATTTTATTTGTGTTTTTCAGGGTTATTTTGGAGCGGTTGGTGCACTTTTGGAATTACCAAACCCATCCTGATCTGCTACCTTATCTTAGTTCGTGGCTTTTACCAAAAGTCAAAAATATTTATGCAAACGGACCAAAGTTGCCTTCAAATATCAGACCATGCCCTCAACTATGCAGACCAAGCCCTGATATCTTATTAATACCAAAACTATTGTAGTCACTAAACTAACATCTCTTAATAATGAGCTATACAGTCAAGTTAAACAATCACATGCCTATAGTTTAAGGAATTGCTGCAAACATCAGAACTATTTAGAGCCGGTCAATTCTCTTATTGAAAAGTGTTATGCAAAGACCACCAGCTGATATGAGAATAAGACCGTAAGATCTGATACATGGCTTAAATCAACACTTCACAATCAGGTGATCATCATTTATAATGTGTCGTCTGTCATACTGTATTATCATTACAGCTTATGAAATGATATTGCATCAAAAAGAAGAACAGTGACTGAAACCTGTTTATGTTTGTTAGTGACAGTAATCATTACAGTACATTTTATTTGGGGCACAGCAAGCTGATATCAATCAAGCACCTTTCTGTTCCATTTTGCTGTCTTGTATGTAATACAGTGTAAATGCAAAATGAGTAAGTATAATTTGTGTTGTCGGGGTCTGTTGTATGAAAGCTGTTTTTTGTGTAGTGAGTTCAGAGTCAGAATTTCATGGATGTCATGTAGGTCATATTATGTTTGTAGAAAAACAGTGCTGTTTGACAGCATTTTGCATATAACAGCTGTGAGAGAGAAAAGGTCCTAATATCAGGGACGGGAACAAAACTTTTACACTGGATAATTCTCCTCTTCAAAGCTGAGATTTTTTTATTTTTATTTTTTATTTTTTTGGAATAACTTTGTGTCCCTGTTGCATAAACCAACACCAAACCAACATGTGTTCGGTTGCATTCTCTTTATAGTCTGTTGTATCATGTTATTTACTTCTTGCTCATGTCTGTATGAATAATGTTTGTTACTACACCAGCAAATAAGTGCCTTGCGTTTTGTTTAAAACATGGAAAACAAATTGTTCCTTTGTACCTTTTTGATCAAAACTATTGTCGTTTTTTGTAATTAAAGATATAAATGACAATATAATAAGGTTTCTTCGTGCTTTTGACATGCAATGATCCATTAAAATGTAATATTTTAAAAGTAGGGCGTTGTTTTTTACCCGTCACCAATTCTCATAATCGTAATGCAAAAATGACTTTATCATGACTGTAATGAATAGAATTACTGTGCACTAAAACAAATTTGTGTAGGATTTAATTTATTGCTACTAAATTTCACAAATAATTAATTAAAATAGTATTTTCCTGTAAAATGTACTCCAGTAATATTTACTTACAACTTTGAAAAAAAGCATGTGTATAGTAATCAGAATCTTATTAAAATCATCATCGAGAAAAATGGCTATTACAAAAGAAAAAAAACAACATTCAGAAGCATTACAGTAATGATTATCATGTTATAAAAATAATACAAATCCTCTGAATGGCTAAAAAATAAGCTCTATTAGTTTTCATTATTAAAAAATTTGTACCTTGTCTTTTAATTTCAGAGAAAATTGTGTTTCGGATATGTTTTCTTGAGATTCACCCACTGATCAATAACTGCATTTGACACACACATATCATTCATCCCATAAACATAACCTCATCTCAGTACTTTCATGTGCATGCACCAGTTTTGATATTTTGATCATCCTGCAATAGTACTACCAGCTGGCATACTGACTTTAGGGGAAGCAATAAAACATTTAACTGAGCCACCCACTGACTTTATGTGGGATTGACATGAGGTTCATCTTGTTCATCATGTTTGCAGACAGAAGTGTTTAAACCCTTTGCATATAGTATGACATCGCACAGATAATTGTGTTGATGATATAACAGCCCCTCACTGGTGTGGCAATGGGATTTCACTAATGTAACAACAGCTCAACAGACAAGTCTGGAGCCATGTGGGTCACAAAGGAATGTAAATTTTGGGTGCCCTCTTCACTGGCTATGAGCTAGTACAGGCCCATTACCCAAACACATTTTAATCTCCATCATTTGGAATACAAAGCAACATCACAATCGCCTCAATCCATGCAAAATCACATTCTTGAAACAGTGGCACACTATTTCGGTAATCATAAAAAAAATCCACAAGATTTTGGCGTTTACATGCAGATCCTCAAATTGGGGAGATTCCAAATCTTCTGGTCCAGTAGCAAACTCCTTTATCTTGCTGAGGGAATTTAATGTCTAGAATTTTGGTATCTTAAACAAAATATTTGCACACTCACATAATTTGACCAAAAGGACAGCTTGATTGGAAATGACAGATATAGGCTAGTAAAAAGTACTAGAAGTTCCGTCTGTCTGGTTTCCCCAGAAAACACAATGAGGGTCGAATTGAGGTGTTTTATAAAGGGCGAATGGGGAACCATATGTGATGATGACTTCTCACTGGCCAGTGCCTATGTCCTCTGTCACCAGCTGGGCTTTGTGTCTGCCACGGGCTTACTCACAGCGCCAAGTATTGCAAGGGCACAGGTAACGTTCCTACACATTCATTCAGAGAAGATATAAAGCAATTTCTGTATGTGCTCAGAGAATTTGTTTTTTGTTTCAGGTAAGGTTTGGCTGACAATGTGCAGTGCAGTGGCATGAGAGGAGTGTGTCAGTGTGTAAATCTCGTGGCTGGGGTAACATGCACTCATGATGAGGACGCTGGAGTGATCTGTAAAGATAGAGACTGCCGGGACATGTGGACTCCAATGTTATAGAGGTAAACACAGACACAATTAAACTAAAACATAAAAAATCTAACTGGCGCCGACAGAAAATATGAGAGAAAAATATTTTACAAAATGTATTTTAGTTTAATGGAACCTAGGATTTCAGCAAAGTAAAAAAAAAGGCTGTTTTGATGATGTTTCCATAACCCACTTCAGTTGTTTTTATAGTTTTTTTGGGATAGTTTAATGGAACCTAGGATTTCAGCAAAGTAAAAAAAAAGGCTGTTTTAATTATTGACCATAAGGATTTTGACTTTATCATAGTTGGTCTGGTCAAATTACACATGAAAATACAATCAGAATCAAATAACAAAATGTTAGTGTAAATATGGCCAAATATGATGGCTTTTTAACTAATATAATAACATAAATATTAAAATATATCAACTATAATATATAAACTTTATTCAACTTCAGTGTCAATTCAACTTCAATTCAATGTAATATCCAATAACATTCTGCAATTAAACTATAATCAAGTACTTTACATGTGCTTTAGGATGTTTTTCAATACATCAAAATAAGTGTACTTCTTTAAAGCACAACAAAAGATTGTTACAAAACATATCAATTTAAAATGTAAAAATCAAACATTTATAAAGTGGACTTTTTAAAAGTGTTTTAAGAAACAGTCATGAAAGTATAGTCTCTTTAAGTACACCTAAGTTGCCTTTTATTTCATTTATATGAAATACACATATCTATGCTGCGAAGTATAAGTGCACATTCAATACAACTAAGCGCACCATTTTTTTCCCACAAATTGTGACATTTCCTGTTTAGTAAGGGTTAAGGGAAATATGGTGATGCTATACAACCTTTCTTATCTCCTGAAGTGGACAGAGAGAAATAAGAGAGAGACAGTAAACAGTGTACATGTGTGTATGTGTGCCTTTTAAACAGGCATCTCAGAAAGAGATCTGCTGAGCCAAAAGCTAAAGTTAAAGTAACAACGGCCAGGTACCATCCGAGGGAAAGAAACCGGTAGTGTTCTTTCCCTAGAGGACTCAAGCACATAGCGTGGCTTTAGTACACAACACTATTAGTGTTAGTCAACTAACTTCAGTTTCCAAGCTTTAGTCAGTTATCTTTTTTGTGTGTGAGTATGTCTGTCTGAAAGAGTGGTGTATGAAACATTTCCCCATGAAGAACTTATTACCATCTGTTAGTTTTACTCACATAGTTTTGAGATGAGGCTGTGCTTGTCCAAGAGTTGAAGCTTTCTGGGGGAGATATCTTGAAATAGATATCCTCATACGAACACAAATCCCTCCTTGTGCTTTCTGCATGTTCACCTCAGATATGTGTGCTTCTATTGTGCTGGTTTCAATGTATATAACAGGGATGGGAAAGTCAAATCACACTAAAAAATTTTTTTACATTGGGACAGCAGTAACGTGACAGAGATGGTTATGAGTGGAGTGAAATGTACGGGAGATGAGATGTCTCTCAGCCAGTGCTGACACCACAGAACAGTCAACTGCCAGAAAGCAGCCGCACGATTCTCTAAGGTGAGTAACCTTACTCGTATGCACACACAGATACAAAGAATACATAGGATTTGATTGGCTGATATTAAGCTGGTATTTAGTCCAACATCACTAGGACTTTTCACTGATTGTAGCACTTTGCATGTGTTTGTGACACAAGACTGTCAGTCTTTGTATTAGTGGTGGAGACTTTTGCAGGTTATGTTTATACAAGTGACTGTCTTTATAAGTGTCACTGAATCTTTTATCCAACTGATCTGGTCAACTGATAAAAAAACAGCAATAATGTGAAATATTATTACAATTTAAGATAACTGTTTTCTATTTTAATATATCAAACACACCTGAAGCAGCTAATCAAGGTGTTCAGGGCTACTTGATAATTACAGACAGGTGTGTTGGAGCAGGGTTGGAACTGAAGTCTGCAGGACGGTCGGTAACTCTCCAGGAGCAGGGTTGGAGATCTCTGGCATAGATTGTGATCAACTGAATGAGTGGTTTGAAATATTTTATATTCTACTAATGATAAAACTGATTGATAAGAGTTTTGTGATTGAACTCCTTTATGAAAACAGCTTAGTTTTGATTACTATTAGTGATTTAAGTTGAAATTGTGTATAACACATAACAGTGACTGTAAAATACGTATTTTAGGAGTGGCATATGTTGAGTTTTGATATTTGTGTAGGGTAATTTGGCTTCATGGTTTTTGTTACACAGTCATGGCAGCCTTGTGGGAGACTCCTATTACGTGCTGAAAGCAGAAAATCTGACAAGCCACGTCTTAATTCCTACATTTTTGTTTAGTGTGTCAAGTAAAAACTAACTAATCGGAAATATTATGTAGATATTAGAATAAAAGTGTAATAAACATAATATAATTATTAAGTATGTTGATTAATTTGGTGTTGAACTGTGTACTAGCATATTACTTTTTTACCATATCATTATATAAAGAGTAGTATGCTATATTATTATATTTTTCAAGTAGTTTGCTATGCAGGTTCAAATTGAGCATCTATTTCTCATTTAATGCAAGCTGGGGCAAGAAAATAAAAGTTAAAATACTATTCATGGAACTATTATTTAAAATAAATCATCTTCAGTATTCATATTAATAACCTATAAATAAGTGGATTATTCGATCTGTATACAGTAACTTTTGCTATTGTGACATGCCTTCAATTAAAATAAATGTATAAATAAAATCATATAAGGATTGCAAATATTTAACCTCATGAACAAACTAATAACTGGTCTGGAAGTGTATGTGTGCATCACCCAGGGGAAAATAATCACACAAATCTGTTCTACTTAATATCTATTCATTGAAATTGCTGGAACCAAACATCTTAAAATAGTACACATTAACGTTCCACAGAAAACCTGATAACAGCTGTCAATTATTTTTGAGATCTACACCCTTCTAACTCTTTCTTATTGTGGAGGGCATAGGAATGATCACTTCTGAATGGAGCGCATCCATCGTCTCTTGCTAACATGTACTGTGTAATGTTTAATTGTTATGGCTGCGTTTTTTTGGCACTTCCACTGTTTTTCATTTAAGTTAGTTAGAATTAATTCAGCACACACCATATCCCTCACTGGACATTTCTAGATGTTCCAAGAGACTTTAGTACTGAAAATGAGTTCCTCAAACAGTACATAAACACACACTCACTACTTCCAGTGACACTCTCATAACACTTGCAGAGGGCAGAAAACAAAGCACATGTGCATATGTTTTGAGAAACAGTTTAAAAGATGACACTGACAGTATATATATTTTATGTACATTGCAGGGTTTTTTTGTTATTGGAAATCCTGTATTTATCGCTGAAATGCAGTTCGTTTGACAACACGTCCTTCTTTATCAATGGCGAAATTGTAGTTTTTCGGGTTGTCAAGAGCCTCTTCAATACGCTGATCTAGATTGTCCAGTGTGATGAAGTCCTTCGCCTCTTCCTGAAGCACAGATGAATGCAAGGGTGAGAGAGGGGTTAAATCATGAACTGATCAAATGTACCTATAATAACATGAACAATGCATGTTTAAAAATCAATCAAATAAAAATACTGCAACACAAAACATGACAGCACTACTCATACACAGTTTCACTTTATACAGAATTTCTGCAAAAGCACGCACCTGTAGCTGAAGAATCTGCCTTTCTTTTTCTTTAATGTAGTTCTCCAGCTCTTGCTGGCGTAAGATGTCTGCTTCTCTCTTCTTCAGTTCCTCGGCCTCAGCCTCTTTCTGCATGCGTTGCTCTCTGAAAGACCAGACGGTTCACATTAGAATCAAAGAGCAACTAAATGCAAGTGTATCTGACTGCATCCCTCACCGCCATAAACCACATAACAGAACCGTCTTACAGAATCTCACATCTAAACCGCTCACCGTATCTTATGCATTCTGAGGTTTTCAGCATCATTCAAGGCCATCAGTGACCGGTGCTCTTCTTCCTCTCTTTTAGTTCTCTCCTCTGCCACAGAACCAACCTCCTCTTCGTATTTCTTCCTCAACATCTGCTCCTTGAACTCAAGTCTACATGCATAAAATGTTAAATTATCTCAGTTGAGATTATGTCAGTCTCGAACTCAAATGGTTCAAGTTACAACTGTGATAACAAATAGTGTGACTTTGGTATTCAGAAACAGATTTATTCACTAGTTACTGACTTGACATCATAATCAGTCGGGGAATTATTTAAAGAATTAACATTTCCTGATAATTTACTCACCCCCATGTCATCCTTGGAAGTTAATTATCAGGACATGTTTATTCTGGAAGTGAACTACTGCTTTGATGTCATGCAGTCTTACCGCAGGGCTCTTAAAATCAGATTGTACTCCGTGTAGCGCTCCTTCAGTACCACCATTTCTACTGGATCCACGGGAGGGGGGGTCTTGATCCGTCCCAATTTTGACTTGGCTTTGGGGTCTGTGCGAGATTTTCTCCCCCTGACAGTCTCGACCCAAACAGCAGTACGAGGAGAGAGAAGACGGACTACAGGAGCAGGACTCCTTGATAAAGCCCGCAACATGATGAAGATTAAATCTAGCTATGATTAACAGTGAGCGTCTGCGCACAACATACAGTCAAATCCTAAAGAACTGAGGTGGGATAGTATTATTATATCGTAACAGATTCCAGCATGGCCACATAACATTGAGCATCTTCACCTAAGCTGCCATATTGCTGAACTTTAGCCACGGACGGAAGATGTTTCTTTTACTCGCTGCAGAGTGAAGACTGAGCTGCACTGGAAGCGCTCGCTACTGCCGCGCGCGGTAGAGAAGAGGAACTGCGAACAACTAGTGACTGCAGGCTTGAGAGAACCGCGAGGAAAATAACTACTGCTTTGACTCTGATTTTTTTAATGACTTTTGCTCCTTAACGCTTCCATTAACCGTTTTAGCCTGCGTCCGAGGAATAAATATTTGGAAAATATAGAGGCTGCATAAACAGGTAATAAGGTACTCAGGTAGTCATAAATTGTTAGATAAAAATACCAAACAAACAACAGTTTGGTAACGTATTCCTTTTGATTAAACACCGCTTACATAATTTTTACTTAAAAAGCCAGTTATGTGAACAGCCAATATGATTGTTGGCACTGTGGAAGAAGCCGCAGATTAAATTATAATTATGACATGAAAGTCATATTTATGATACAAAAAGTCTAAATTATGATAATTATGATGACATTAAAAGCAAGGACTGAGAATTAAAAGTCGACAACTTTGGTAACATCACATTAAAACAATTATGAAACAAAGAGTCAGAATTACGACAAACTGAAAAATTATGGCTCAAAAGAGTCAGCTGTTCAGGAATCAGGTTACACTGTTCACGTTACATGTTCTTGATAACTAAAAGAGCCAGGTTTGAATCATTCATCAAAAACCTGTTCATCCATTTACTCCAGCTTAATGTAAAAATGTCCCAAAGAGATTTTAATGAGCAAGTTTTGGATATCTGAACCTCACTGCATGTCTTGCACACAGGCTCACAGTCAAACACACAGCAGAGACGTGCTCCAGAAGAGGTACTGTTGCTTTATTCAGCATGTATTTAGGTGCAAACATACAGCACCATTAGGTTCAGAGACTGTCATGATAAACAGACTCGGTCACTTGTTAATTTCCAAATTACTGCTAATTGACTTACAGTGTAACTTAGATGACATAACAAAAGCAGATGAAAGCATGATAGTTGTATTTGAAGCATGAGTCTAAAAACTCTAAAGCTTTTATTCCTACTCTTGAATTTCAGTCATGCTTTTATTAAGTCAAACACTGAATAATCAGCAAAATAATCGTCATATCCTCAACCGAACAAACATAAGAGAAGCGGAACACAGACACAGCAAAAAATATATATATTACTACAACATTTACTAAAATTAACACATTCTAACATAATTAACATTGCTAAAACTTAACTGTTGCACTAACTACATATAATCTAAAGAGCCAGGGATGGTGGACAGTGTCCTGTTGGCTGATTCTCGGTCTAATGTTGAATTAACAAATTGCCTTTAGTCCATTCCTTGCACCCAAAGAGAGTTGATACCAAACAACGATTCACCTCAACAAACAACTGGTTAAAAGTTTGCATACAGGTGATCATTGGTTAATCAGATTCTCAATGGGTGCTGGGAATGAAACATAAAAAGATTACAATTTAGTGAAACCGATTATTTGCAGAACAATACAGTGTATAGAGTTCTTTAAGCTGAACCATCTTAAGGTCCTTCATGAGAATCTGCCAACAGGACACTGAGCTCTGGCTGAGTGAGTGCTGCCCTTAGCGATGTCTCCAAGGTGGTCATTTGTCCATTTTCGAGTGTAAAGAAGAAGGGGGACCTCTTAATGTGTACCTCTTGTGTGACACAAGGGCTCATCTGACTTTAAAGTGGTGATGTGCTTAGTTTCATGGTTAGATGGTGGAATTGGGGTGTAAATAACTAAAGAACTAGGTTTGGAGTAAATGTGAAGGTTATGGATATGGATTTGGCAAAGAGAGTCTTAAATGGTGGGTCCAGGTTAGTAGGGTTTTTGGAAAAAAAAAAAGTTGATTTATGTGCCTCTCAATGTTTGGGAATGTGATGTGTTGGTTAGTATTTTAGGATCTTAATGTGGGTCTGACTAAACAGTATTCAAAATATGAATATGATGAATCTGAGTTACTAGGATTTTGTGTTTTAAGGGTTTAGGCAAGGGCTGGTAGGGTGGAATATGTCAATCGAATTTCTTCTCCCTCCAGGAGTTTCCTGTAAAGACAAAAATGAAGTTACGTTTTATTTTTATTTTTTATGCAAAATAATTGTTTTAGGTTAAACCAATTGAATAAACTGCAAGTCTCATACTGTCAAGCATATTACCTGTAAGCTGCAATCTCAACATCCAAAGCCATCTTCACGTTAAGCAGATCTTGATACTCCCGCAAATAGCGTGACATTTCCTCTTTCGCATCGGCAATGCCCCTCTCTAGGTCACTTATCCTCTCCTAGAAGTTGTTCAAAGAAAATTTCAAAGCATAAATGAATGCTGACATGCTTATCTGACAGAAGTGTTACTACATCATCTCTGTGCCAGAGCTAGAGAGAAGCAGAGCAGAACTTCATTATAAAGGGATATCTTTCCCTTAGAGTCATATCATCTCTCCTACTCAGTTTGTCGGTCATGACTCAGCACTGATGGAATGAGTCAGCATCAGTAACATTTCTGCAACTTTGCTATCACTTGGACCTTACAATGCTAAAAGCACAGCAGAAATAATATTCCGTCAATGCTGAGACTGTAGAACAGCAAAGGTCAGCGTACTGACTTGGCATGAAAAACAAATTTACAGTCTGTTCCTAAGCCTTTGTGCTTCCCTTTTGTTATTTCATGAGGGAAATTTGCTAATGCACCTTTAGGGGTAGCTTATCACTGGGGCAGGTGCAAATTTGTACCTTATTTACACCTAAAAGTTTCATAGTTGTGCCTTACATATTACTACTCTTAAGGTAAATATGCACCTTTCAGGGGTAGATAAGGTAACACAATTGTGCTTTAATAAGTACTGCCCCAGTGACAAGCTGATGTACACATAAAGGTACGATTTTTGGACATTTTATCTGAGTGTATTATGCCCATCAACACAAATAAAGATTGTTCCGGTTATGTTCCATTTCATTAATCTTCTCTTTTATACAGAATGTTTCTGCAGTCAATAGCATAATGACCTCACTTCTAAGAGTGTCTTTACAGAGACATTTGTGTGGTCGTATTGCACACATGGTACAATTATACTTTGATTGCTGCTGGTGATCTATACCTGGTACTTGGTGACATCAGTGTTCTGTGTCTCCTCTAGCTCTCCTAGTTGTGCATTCAGTGAATCGATAACATTCCTCAGTGCCTCAACCTCAGCTGAACGGGACTGCAGCAGCCGTCGATACTCAGCGGTCTCCTCACGTACCAAGCGCACAGCCTCCTCCTGCTTATCTGACAGCTCCATTACGCTTGCCACCTTCCCCCGGAACCAGGCTTCGGCGGTCTGCATGTTGCGCCCAGCCAGGCTCTCATACTGCACTCGGATCTCTCTCAGAGCGGCAGACAGGTCTGGTCTACTTGTGTCCAGCTTCACACTGAGGCTGGCAACCTGTAGCTGGACCCTCAGCCCCTCCTGCTCCTCCGCAAACACTTGCTTCAAGAAGGCCAACTCCTGCGCCAGGGAGACTACGCTGGCCTCGGCATCACAGCTGCACAAAGCGGCCTGACCTGCCTCCTCCCGCAACCTCTGCACCTCTGCCTCTGCTTGGCTACGCCGCCGCGCCTCTTCCTCCCAGCGCTCGTTCAGCTGTGCGTGTGCCTCCCGCAATTTCTCCCTCTGCGCCTCCATCTGTGCTTTATTCTGGGCCTCTTGATGCAGCTGCTCCCTGAGGCCCCGTACCTCCTGCAGGTAGAGCTGCTGCACACGGGACGGCTGACTCTGCCTGCGCCGCAGGGCCTCCAGTTGTAGGAGCAGCACCCGGTTTTGTTGCTCAAGGTGTCGCACCTTCTCGATGTAGGATGCAAAGCGGTTGTTCAGACCCACCAGCTGCTCTCGTTCTTGGGCCCTCAGCTCCAGCAGCTCTGCGTTCACTATGCTCGCCTGACTCAGGTCACTCTTCTCCCAGCGCTGCAGCGGCTCCAAACGCGTCGGCCACCTGGAGGATGACAGGGGCCCCCGGGAGAGCCGGTAGGTAGTTCTGCTGGAGGGGGAATCTTCCCATCGCCGGGAGAGGGAGGAGGAGATGAATGGGTCAAAGCTCATGATGCAAGATTTTTTTGTCGTTTTGTTTGGTTTTCAAATTATGTTAATGTTTTGTTGGCTGGAGAAGTTTTTCTCATTAAGTCCCCCTTGTTCTGCACACCATTAGTGGAGATGAACCGGCACTGCACCAGTTCAGAAATGCTGCAGAGCAGTGTGCTTTATACAGGACACACATACACACTCTCTCCACACACACAGATCCTCAGCCAATCAACAGCTCAGCAGTGTCATGATGCTGCCGATTGGTTTTGCGTTTCTTTTTTAGCTGGAGTAGCATATCAGGAGGTAGAGCAGACTGATACATCTTTATTATAGGGACACTTTTCATGTTTCTAGACACGTTTTAAATGTAATTCAAATGTGAATCTGTGGGTGAAACGTATTTTAAAGAAATCTATGCAGTCAGCTTGTTACTATGGGAATAAACAATAACAATAAAGTTAACAATTTGAAGGTGTAAACAGAAAACAAGATTAAGCAGTGTTTTCACTACATACAATTCATTAGCCAAAGTATGAAAATTATTATTGATTGAAACAAATTGTACAATGCATACTTTTTCAATTGAATTAAATACAGTTAGCATAGGTAGGGTAACATTAGCTCATCATACATGGTGTTACGTTCTTCTTTAAAAGATTTAAACCCCTAGATCTGGCTCTCCCAGGAATGGTGCTGCCTCTTGCTGACATCTTTGGATCTCAGAAAGTTGATTCTCTGAAAAATCTGATTCACCAATATCTCCTTGCTGTAATGTTAAACATTCTTATTTCAGGATTTATAGAATAAAGGTTGAGAGAAATATATGATTAGTTCCCCACTGAGGAATTTTTAACTAGATTCTGGCATTAGATCCAAAATTTATGAGGGTAACCCATATTACAGCAATGCAATAATTTTTTTTAAAACATGTTAAATTTATTTCCTTTATTTTGCTGAACAATAACTAAGTTGTAAACCAAACAACAAAAACTTGTGTGAAAATTTACAATCAAATATTCAGCCTCTTAAAGTTACCTGTGGTGTACACTGTGCCGCAAAGTCCCTCAGCGCATACAGCTCATTCTGTACGCTGAAAGACAATCAACACTTGTTGAAGAAATTAAGCAATGCAAAATAATACTAAACACCCTCAGCTGTAAATGTAAATTTACATTAGTGGGTCATTATAGTGCTAACTACTAATTCTTTAGTTAAAATTCGAAAAATATATTTTACAAAAAAGTAAACTTACTCTCTCCCGGCAACTGCCCCTGTAATTCATGAGTAAAGACGATGACAGTGAGCTGCAACAATATCAATAACAGCTCTTATACATGAGTGTCAAAACCAATGAAACTCACAGTATGCATGGATCTGTAAAACCAGCCACACACCAGGCATAATGCTTTCAAACGCCAGCACTATTACACGCAGATCATCCACTGTTCTCTCCCCCTTGTCTTGCAAACAGGAGATGGAAGAGAAGAATTTAGTGACCTTTCCAATGGAACCTTATTCTGAAATATATTGTGGAAATATAAAAATTGTTTAGGTGTTGACACTTACATACTTGCAATATTAATTCTGTGGCAAGAGAAACAGAGTTGACCACTGGTAGACCTGCCACCCCATACATGAACAAAGTAGTGTAAATTACATCTGCAAAAGAGAAAAATAATGGGTTTTTAAGATATGGTAGGATTACAGAGGAACTACAGCATAATTTAAACCCTAATGATTAAATTAAAATGATCATAAATACTGTTGGCACAAAGTAAACAAAAAAATCTAAATGTTTCCTTGACTTTCTTTCCTCATTTTCTGACTTTTAGTGTATTTTATTACCGGGAACTTTTCTGGAGAATCGTGTGGGGGAAATTGCAGTCAAGACATGGAGCATAACTGTGACAAAGATCCATCCAAAGCGCTCTGTGATGAATGACACATTATAGTCAGGTTACTACTGCTGGAAACCTACGCTATACCATAAAAACTAACAAAACTAATGACATATCGCATTGCATACGTACCACAAAAAAAAAAAAAAATTATAATAATAATAATAATAATACTAAGGTAAAGCAATTTATGCTTTGAGATTGAATAGGGAAACATTTGATACCAGCTTACCGTTAGTATACTCCAGAATCTTGTTGAGATAATATACAATAAATGCACTATGCCCGATGAGCGTAACAACCATAACGTTTACCCAAACTAAATCTGGGACAGAGAGAGAGAGAAAAAGACAGATCATTAACACATATATAATGATAATTCCCAATCAACCTTACGTTTGGAGTATTTGTGAATTTTTTTATCAAACAATCCTCTTTCCCCAAAAAAATCATTTTCCTCCCACCTTTCGGGAAAAAATGTTTAAGTATTCAATTTAAATGTCCTCACCAGCACATATCAATGATTTTCAATGTACAATGAAACTCTATATACTTACAACATCTCCATATAAGCGCATGAAGTTGATATGTGCCTAGTTTTGAACAAAGGTACTGGCGAATTGCTGGAATTGGAAGAACTATTAATGATATGGCTGCAGAAATTCCCCCAAAGGCATATGTCATTTTGATCATGGCTGAAAATTGAAACAGGCACACATTTTAATGAATATGAGTAAATAAATGTCACAAGTGACTGATCCTGGATAACTTAGAAATACAAATTCCTACTTACATTCATCAACACTTGATGATTTATAGAAGAGAAGACGCATTTGAAGAAAGTTGCTTGACTGCATGAGAACGTGTCCTAACGACTCTGCATGACCATTACATATGAGCATGAGATGATTACACATCAGAACATGCACCTAGAGGTTACATATCCTAAAACAACATGAGATGATCTCAACTTTTCTGGTAATTGGTAATTGTCCTATATACAGGTCGTACAAGGTATCTGAATTTCTTGGCCTGGCAAGGATTTTCTAAAGCATTCTATTTCAGTACAAGACAATGTGATATACCTAAAATAAATCGCACTGACAAATGTATATCAAAAAATCGTGTGAAGCAAACGTTGTTTAAGGCTCGAAAAACTGCAGGCATGGATGACAGCAGAATAATCCCAACACTGACAAGAACAACTTCAGTCCACTGAGATGTATTCCTGAGATCATGAAGAACAGCTACAAAACACAACAGATTATACAGTTATAAGTAACAATTACATATATTCATAGCTCAGGCCCAGATGGATATGATTTAAGGGGACAGTCTGCAGAACCATTATTAAAAGTATAATATATTAAATATACAAACTACTGTAAGACTCTAAGGTCAAGCTTCCTTACCTGAGCAAAATGCTGTGGAAATCAGAAGATATGCAATGGGAATCGCTACAAATTCAATCATTCTGTGGATGAAACCTGGAAAATTAACTGAAACAAAAAAGGAACAAGATAATGATTAGAAATCAATGTCCATAATCATTAAAGGTGCTGTATGTAAGTTTTTGACTATACTAAAGCATAAAAATACCATGATATGTTTGCAGATATTTAAGAAACATGCTAAGTTAACATACTTGTTTATCTGAAAAACAACGCTACAGTCAGTTCTTCTCCTTTGAAAATGTGTGTTCTGTGCCAGAATGTGGGTCTCTGTTTTGGTTTGTGAAACCTGCACACTGCCAGTTTACCCAATTATATTTCTGCACCCTGGGTTGCCAGTTGGTGCAAAACACAGCGTATTTCACTTCATTCATTGTCAAGTGCGCTTGTTCCTGTTGGTGTCGCCAATCTGGCAACTGAGTGTGCATCAAGTCTGAGGATGAGGGGCCGGGTGAAAAAAACCCTCTCCAATATTTTGAATTTGGACTGCAATACCTAGTTCAACCACTCGGTGTCAAACCTACATAAGGCATCTTTAATGGTAAAAACCTTTCCAACATGGATTGTAAATGTATATTTCTTTAAAATGAAAACCATATTCAAGTTGCAAGCAATCTTTCAAAGATTCTATATTTATAGGTTTATCACAATGTCCTAAAGCGCTATATAATATATAATTACAGTACAATGAGATATTAAATGTATTATGACATATCCAATACAATGTACATTCCAACAAATCTCTTTCAGTGAGATATACATACCAGAAACAGTAGTATTCCAATTGAAATATGGGGCCATAAGAAATAACAAAATGATCCGACTCAGATTAATTGTCGCACACATTGTTACCTCAACTACAGACCCTGAACAAAGCAGTAAAAAACAACAAAAAGTCATCAACAGAGAGAAAAAAAGAGAGATGGGTAAATATAACCTAACAATACATGCAGAAGGAAACTTACCTTCAATAACTCCCCACAGAACAAATGCAATAGACAAACAGATGTTGGGACAGACAACCAGCAAATAATTCATGTACATTCGTTTTGGGCCAGTATCTGCAGAGCAACATAAAAACAGTGTACAATCGTTTACTTTATAGTTATTCAGCAAATAGATATCTACACATCAACCCTAATTCAGTGAAAGAATAACAGAACAACCATTTAACATCTTATTAATTTACTATTGTTACAAAAGCATACTTAATTCTTGGCCTACCTTTTTTGCTTATATAGACTGTGACTGGAATACTTAATACGAAAGTCAACAAGAGGGAAATAAAGCAAAGTATCAGTGTAATGATGTGCAGAGCAGACATCCCTACATGAAAGACACAGAAGGTTTTTACTGACATTGTAAAGTCAATCCACATTTTCTCTCATTTTAGGTGAAGTTTTAGTAATTTTGTTGTGCTTTCGTCATTTCTGAGAGTTTTTCCTATTTTAGGGTTTCTATAGCTTCTATAGCTGAATTCAGTTTTAGGAACTGATTTATTTATCTTATTTCAGTCAGTTGTACTTATTTTAATCTGTATTTCAATTACCAAAAACTATTGTATTAGTTTAAATAAACAATAGCAACACTGTTGTGCTGCTTCAATTTTTTGTGGAAACACAATTATTTGAAATAGAAATAATTGAATATTTACTTTGTCAGTTTTAAACATTTAATGTATTCAACTGAATTCTTTAAAAACAACATTTTACTGACCAAAGCTTTTAAACAGTAGTGTCTGCTTCAGATGACTTACCCAACCGCCCAAACTCCACAGTTGCAGAGCTCACTGAATTCTCTGTGTGGACTTCACACATGTATTCTCCCTTGTCGGCAGTCTGGACATTTTTTAGTCTCATTGAGAAGTTACCTTTGAGAATTTCTTGTCTGAAGAACTCTGCTCTGTCTCTGTAACGTTTGTGAGACGATCCTGGAAATATCGTTCCATTTTGGAAAAGCAACACAGGGATGATGTCTGGCTTTTTGTCCACCTTCTTCCATGAGACCTCGTCAATGCGCTCAGGAGGAATATGCGAGTCCACCATACAGTTTAGAACAACATCCTCACCAACACGTGCAGATACTGTTGGATCTTCTGCGGTCACAACTACACGCTCTGTTACAAACAAAAGAGAAATTATCACTGTATAATAAATAATCAAATAATCCTTAGTTTCGTTATCATTTTTCAATGAGATATACTTACCCACATGCTGAATTGTAACAGAGATCTCTCCAACATTCTGGTAAGAGAAAACTACACATCTATAGATACCAGTATCTGCAACTGTTATATTTTCCAACAGGATTGAGAAGTTTCCTTTAAAGATCTGCTCAGAAAAAAAATGTGCTCTGTCCCTGTAAGACTGATGCTGAGCCTCAGGTCTGTCCTCTCCATTCTGAAACAAGTGCACTAATGCCTCTTCATCTGTCCTCTTCCATTCGACCTCCAGCTCCTCCATGGATAACGGGGTTTCCACAGAGCAGGGCAGTATGATGGAACCCCCAAGTTGAGCAACCAGAGGCTGAGCAGGTCCTTGAACAGATAGCCCTAAAAAAAAGAAAAGAAAGAAGAAACCACAGTCATTTAGATGGGATTGTTAAAGCAAGTGCACAAGTCAAAAACACAATGTAAACCAGTATGAAACAAAGTATTTGATTCTTACCTTCACTTGTAAGAAGAGCTGCTGCAGATATCAAGACTCTAAACATGCTCATGTTTCAGGTGCACGTATCTACAGAGCTGTGAAAATCTCTGAATTAAGGAGATAAATAAACACAGCTCTAGATCATCATACAACGGCAAAGAACAGTTGGGTGTGAATGTAAGTTCTTTCTACTTTAATTTTATTTGAGTGTAGTTGTGCAACATGGCCTTTGACCGACGATGCACTTTATTGACCTCATACAGCTACAGGTGCTGGTCATATAATTAGAATATCATCAAAAAGTTGATTTTTTAAAGGATTTTTAGAAATCTTGGCCAACTGAAAAGTATGAACATGTACAGCAGTCAATACTTAGTTGGGGCTCCTTTTGCCTGAATTACTGCAGCAATGCGGCGTGGCATGGAGTCGATCAGTCTGTGGCACTGCTCAGGTGTTATGAGAGCCCAGGTTGCTCTCATAGTGGCCTTCAGCTCTTCTGCATTCTTGGGTCTGGCATATTGCATCTTCCTCTTCACAATACCCCATAGATTTTCTATGAGGTTAAGGTCAGGCGAGTTTGCTGGCCAATTAAGAACAGGGATACCATGTTCCTTAAACCAGGTACTGGTAGCTTTGGCACTGTGTGCAGGTGCCAAGTCCTGTTGGAAAATGAAATCTGCATCTCCATAAAGTTGGTCAGCAGCAGGAAGCATGAAGTGCTCTAAAACTTACTGGTATACGGCTGTGTTGACCTTGGACCTCAGAAAACACAGTGGACCAACACCAATGGATGACATGGCACCCCAAACCATCACTGACTGTGGAAACTTTACACTGGACCTCAAGCAACGTGGATTGTGTGCCTCTCCTCTCTTCCTCCAGACTCTAGGACACTGATTTCCAAAGGAAATGCTAAATTTACTTTCATCAGAGCACATAACTTTGGACCACTCAGCAGCAGTCCAGTCCTTTTTTGAAGCGAGATGCTTCTGATGCTGTCTGTTGTTGAAGAGTGGCTTGACACAAGAAATGCGACAGCTGAAACCCATGTCTTGTATACGCCTGTGTGTAGTGGTTCTTGAAGCACTTACTCCAGCGGCAGTCCACTCTTTGTGAATCTCCCCCACATTTTTGAATGGGTTTTGTTTCACAATCCTCTCCAGGGTGCAGTTATCCCTATTGCTTGTACACTTTTTTCTACCTCATCTTTTCCTACCCTTCACCTCTCTATTAATGTGCTTGGACACAGAGCTCTGTGAACAGCCAGCCTCTTTTGCAATGACCTTTTGTGTCTTGCCCTCCTTGTGCAAGGTGTCAATGGTCGCCTTTTGGACAACTGTCAAGTCAGCAGTCTTCCCCATGATTGTGTAGCCTACAGAACTAGACTGAGAGACCATTTAAATGCCTTTGCAGGTGTTTTGAGATAATTAGCTGATTAGAGTGTGGCACCACGTGCCTTCAATATTGAACCTTTTCACAATATTCAAATTTTCTGAGATACTGAATTTGGGATTTTCCTTAGTTGTCAGTTATAATCATCAAAATTAAAAGAAATAAACATTTGAAATATATCAGTCTGTGTGTAATGTATGAATATAATATACAAGTTTCACTTTTTGAATGGAATTAGTGAAATAAATCAAATTTTTGATGATATTCTAATTATATGATCAGCACCTGTATAACTCAGCAGCTGCTTTTTAATTTGTTGTTCCCCAAGGCCAAAATGGATTACCTATTATATATGAATGTTTCACATTTTCCTTGAAAGTTACTGTCAGTTATCAATGGTAGCCATTTCTAAAGACTCCTGGTGCTGTTCATTTACATCAAGCATAAACTCATGAAGCCATGTTCAACAACTGGACAAAAGCTATGATTTATAGTTTAAAATATTAGTATTTTTCTTACCCACACACACACACACACACCTATCTTTTCACTTCATAAGACATTGATTCATCCACTCAGGTTGTATGGATTACCGTTGTGATTGCTTTGTAGGTTTTTGAAGACTAAACTTTTGGATGACTGTCCACTTGCATTATATGGACTCAGAGATGGATTCTTTTTCTAATAATCTTTGTTGGTGTTCATCTGAAGAAAGAAAGTCATATACATCTGGGACGGCATAAGGCTGAACAAATGATGAGAGAATTTTCTTTTTTGGGGGGATGGAGTTTCTCTTTAAGCAGGTTTTCCTCTGGAACGGTGATTCTCAACAAGGGGGCCTCAACAAAGCTCCAAGGAGGCAGAATTGTTTTCACTGAAGCGTCACGCGCTCACTCCTGTGGAGCAGAACACACACACAGCTATGCTCTGTTTAGGTCCTGTTTCAGCAATACCACATATTATTATTATTATTTTTTCCTCACTAAACATAAGATAAAAATTTGTGATGTCAAATCGATTAATGGCATCCAAAAAAAAAAAAAAATTGTCTACTGTATATCCGTGAACCGTACGCCATCAACTCCACGGTGCGGCACGCATGAGATTCGCGGATTAACTGTTAAATTTAACCATCATAGAGTTAAAGTTTATCGTTTGAAGGTGTTTTATCTTGCCAGTTTACCCATTCGAACAATTTACCATTCAAGCAAAAGAGAACACGCGCGCTCTTTATACCGCTGCATCCGACGCAAGCACACGCAGAGACAGAGCATAGACAGTAAAAGAAATGGACACAGCGACCCCATTGGAACTCAATTGAGACAAGTGAAGCCCGTTTTTAGCGATTTTTTAGAACTTCCGTTTCTGACGCGCAGACTCAAACTATGCTTGATGACGTCAGCAAGATGTCTGACAGATGTAAACCTTCTAGTAGCTGTGCGTGCAAACTGAATCGTTAATCTTGCAGAGACGGCGAGCTTGAGCGGGGAGTTCTTTGGCGTGAGTGAGCAGGAGTAAGTATTCTGATTAATTATTTTGTATAGTATTTTAAAACTGTAACGCCAGTACGCCATATCTCTTGACGTCTCCCCGATTGGCCTGCGAGCTTCTCCTCCTGTCTGTACGGTAATTTCTCTACTGTGCGACAGAGAGTCGAGTGGTTATGACGCAATCGTTAGCCTATTTTTACAAAAACTGTTTCTACGGGGCCATAATGTACCATAGAAGGTAATGGAGCCCTTTATACATTGTCGTGTATCTTTAGAAATAAATAATGGACAAATGGAGTCTTTAAAACGCCTCAGATTGTAAAGTTATTCGCTGTCAAAGTGACGCCAAAAATGAATGGGAGTCAATGGGATGCTAACGCAAGTGAAGTTCTGCTACAAGATGGCGAAATGGGGGAGAGAGGTGTTGTATCACACAGATCGATTCTTCATGATAATATCTTGCAGCGATCATGATAATATCTTGCAGCGACTCTTTCTCTCTCTGTGAACGGAAAACATACACCACAAAATTATATTAAAATACCCGTTTTGGAAAGTTCTCGTAAACACAGTCGGTTATGTCATAGGTGAAAACCGAAAAAGATGAGAAAGAATGCGGATGTGTGGTCAGTATCACACCTTGATCCCCCCCGCCCACTTTTAATACTTCGCTTTTCCGCATTTTGTCATCCGACTTCCGCTAAACTGCTTTGGAAAGGTTGTGTAGCCACGCAGCCTCTATGCTGCTGACCTGATGACCATCATCAGACTAAGTTCATGATAATATCTTGCAGCGATTGTGTTGTTAAGTATGTTATAAATGTATAAAAGTATATTAACGTGTTTGTGATATACACAGCTGCTGACCTGATGACCATCATCAGACTAAGTATCTTGTCTAATCTCTTAATTGTACAGTGGAGTAAGGTGAGTGAACATTTATAAATTACACATTAGAAAGGAGGAGGCTGAACCTTGGAAGTGAAAAACGCCTTATATTCAGGTGTGCATTATTATTAGGCAGATTTTCTTTTACAGATAAAATGAGCCAAAAAAGATTATATATCACTTATAAAAGATTAAATACAAAATTAATAGTAATTAAGTAATTAAGATTGATGTGGTTTAGAATTGGTAAAATATACTTGGGAAAAAAAATATGATCAGAAAATGAACTTGTCTAGTAATTCTGCACAGTGTATATGCAAAATGTAAGGTAAAGGTAAGATTTGGTAGGTGTACATTAAGTGTAACATTAAGTCTAATCATTGAATACAGTAACGTTAGGTAAACATCAAGTGTAATAATAATTATTGATTCTCAAATAAGACAACTGTGAAAGTTTTGAAATTTCTTTTAAGTTTATGTTCTGTTCTGTACAGGGCTGAGGTCCTGTAAGCTGCTTATCTGGGTTCCATCACAGCAAGTTCTGCTACATGCCCCATACAATGAGCAATTCTGTGCCAAGACTGTAGCTAGACTAAAAACCTTTTATTTTAAGTATATGCTTCCTCGTGTCAGATGAGTTTCAGGCAGGCTACCTACTGCTTTCCACAAGATCCTTGCAGCTTAGTAAATAAGCAGGAATGAGAATAATTAGAGTTAAGGATAGGATATTAGGTAATTGGGGTGGGATGTAGAGGGGTGTGGGTGAAGACTGGAACTATTTTAAATAAGTTGTTTTAAATCAGTTGTGTTAAACAAGAGACAGACTGTGATTTGTGTTTTAGAACATGAAAAATTTAATATAAGTTGTATAAAATCATTTGTGATTTGTTGATCAGTGTTTGTTGTTTTCAGGAAGCAAGAGACACCTTCTACTGACCATCCTGTAAAATTTCACCATTTAATTTCCATATGTAATAAACTAAGATGGAATTAACTCGCAAACTTGACATGACTTATTCCTTCAAATCAGAGATTAAAGATAAAAAAAAGATCAAATTAAGATAAAAAAAAAAAAACTATGCACAGCAGGTAATGTCAGGTGACATTGTAAAGGTTCATAAAAATAACTATTACAGCAGGTGACTTTCAGCAAGATCAGGGGCATATGGATCTAATCACCCTCACAGCTGTCCACTGCATCACTGGCAGTCATCGATACATCTGTGGAAATAATTAAGCATTTTTACATTAGTACTTAAAATACATCATGTGAATTAATATATGATGGGACCCGAACTTAGAACAGTGTGTGTGTGTGAGAGAGAGAGAGATGCATTAAAAACAAAACAGTATACACAGTAAGTAACAGTAAGACTAAAACCACTGAGTTTTGTACTCAATAATTAAGTAACTTCAGAATTGTTAATGGCAAATTCATGAATGCCGAAAATTATTTTTTTAATAAATCATATAAGGCTGTAAAGTATGTAAAAGGTATTCTGTATTGAATGTGAATGGCTTTTCTTATTTTAGTTTTATCTTCAGAACATTTGACTTGTTTGTGATTGCACTGAAATGACAAACAAGGTAACATGTTAAATAAACAAAACAATAATAAAAAAAAAAAAAAAGATTTTCACCATTTTTCAGGGCACCTTTTATTGTAATAGAGAGTCTTTCTGCATTGCTTTACAGGTATATCAATTACATCAAAAATGACTTTTTTCCTTAAGATGGTATAATACAGTCTACTGCAGATCATCTCTACAGCAGAAGTGGCACAGGACATCAGGGGTATTGACATTACATTTTTTTTTTAACTTGTGACATTTCAGCATTTACAGAAGCAGGTTAAAACCTGCAGATAATTCCAAATAAAACTTCTCAATGTAACAATACTTATGGTTTAAAATCCCTCAGATAGTAGTGTCAGAAGGCAAATATTTTTCAATAGTTTAAAAAAAAAAAAAAAAAACATCTGCAATGACCATTCATGAAAAACTTTTGACAGCCTTAAATATAAACCTTCAAGT
This sequence comes from Cyprinus carpio, assembly GCF_018340385.1. Lineage (NCBI taxonomy): Eukaryota > Metazoa > Chordata > Actinopteri > Cypriniformes > Cyprinidae > Cyprinus > Cyprinus carpio. The sequence continues at coordinate 9,660,092 of NC_056584.1, read as the reverse complement.
CACTGTCTTGAAAAACATTAAAACCAATAAATGACTTAGTAAAATGGAATGTATCATTCTGTGGGACCAAAAAAAAAAAAGTTTATTCAAAAGCAGCCATCATACCTGTTGTCCAAAATCAAAACTCTCTTCAACTTGTATACAGACTGAGATTAAGACCATTTTAAAACCGAAATTAGAAAACACTTAGATGAATGACAAATCAAACACCAAAGTCCCAAGCTGCTGTTTTATGCATGTGAAATTCTTACTGTGTATCCAACTAATTACAGTGATTAAGATGGTTAAATCCCTGTCTGCGTGCTGGGAATCAGGGGTGTGATTTATTTCGGTCAATGCCCTTGTTTTCTGGTATATGCTTGTAACTGCAGCGATCATTCTTAATGCAGCCAATTGTCCTCCAAAAATAACATTCATCAGGCTGTTTGCTAAAGAAAAAAAGCAAAGACAAAAAAAAAATGATCAATTACCATTAAAACATATGACATTGCTAAAAAAAAATAACATTTTGTGTATTTGGTGTAATGCAATGTGTTTATGCGGTTTAAAAAAAAAAAAAAAATATTCCACATATTGTACATTATTATTTCGCCTCTATGCCCCACCTTTCTGAAACGTGTCGATTTTTACAAAGCTCATCATTCTGAAAAGCGAGGTGTACGCTGATTGGCCAGTTATCCAGCATGTTGTGATTGGCCGAATACCTCAAGTGTGTGATGGAAATGTTACCACCCTTACCATACTGTGATGCCGTGTCCTGGCACGATGAGACAAAACCAATTATTCCCATTACAAACGAGGCATTTGTTGCATCCAGTGGGGACATATTTACTGATTATAATAACTTATACTGTCTTTTTACGTGTTGCATATCGCGCTGTGTAAACAAAACCATTTCTGCATTTGTGATCGGAGAAACGACAAACAACATTTGGGTTAAACTGTTCTGGAACAGTGTTGTAAACAACTTAAAGGGATACTCCACCCCAAAATGAAAATGTTGTCATTATTTACTTACCCCCATGTCGTTCCAAACCCGTAAACGCTTTGTTTGACTTCGGAACACAATTTAAGATATTTTGGATGAACACTGGGAGGTCTGTGACTGTCCCATAGACTGCCAAGTACATAACAGTGTCAAGGTCCATAAAAGTATGAAAGTCATCGTCAGAATACTCCATCTGCCATCAGACGTGCATTCTGGGTTATATGTGACAACAGGAACACTTTTTGTAAGTGAAGAAAACAAAAACAACAACAACTTTTATTCAACAATTCCTTTGTCAGCAGTCTCCTCTGTGTCTCTTCATATCACCGTATGCTGTGTATGCTCTTCTGTATCATCCGCACCACAAGGATGAGCTGTTTCTACGTGTATTTAGCTTTTATTTGAAATAAAACTTCATCCTTGTGGCGTGGATGATACAGAAGAGGATACACTTAAATTGTGTTCCGAAGACGAACAAAGCTTTTACAGGTTTGGAACGACATCGGGGTAAGTGATTAATGACAACATTTTAATTTTGGGGTGGAGTATTGTTATGACCACTGATTTCTAGTTGTATCCTCTTTTGGAAGATCAAACAAAGTAGTTTGGCTTTCATAACGAAAGACGTAGAGATGTGGGGGCATGTTTAAATGTGGTGTTTTAGGAGCACACCTTCTTTCTTTGTGTGAACATTTTGGTGGCGAAATGCAAATCTTCCCACACAGTGACGTAGAGATGTGGGGGCATGTTTAAATGTGGTGTTTTAGGAGGGCATGGTTGACTTGACTTTTATGAAGAATGTCTCTTCGGGTTTGAGACTTTAGTCTTTAAAACTTATGTATTTTTCTATTCACAAACAGCTTGAGAAAGGAAAACTTTAAATCGCATCATATGACCCCTTTAAGCTACACAATAAAATTGTTATAATATTACTCCATATCAACTTCACTCAAGTAATAGTTCATCCAAAATTTTAATTTGATGAAAATTTACTTATCCTCAGCTTGTCCAATATGTAGATTAGTTTGTCGGAACAGATTTGAAGAAATTTAGCATTATGTCACCAATGGAGTGAATGGGTGCCATCAGAATGAGAGTCCAAACAGCTGAATAAACGCATCACAATCCACAGTGGCGTAAAGTATTTGTTAAGTAATTTGTAAAAGTAACTATCTACTTTATGTGAATGTACATTAGCAGTATATAGAGCATTTCCACTGGAGTCATTTGGATTCCTTGTGGATTATTCTGATGTTTTTATCAGCTATTTGAAATATCATTCTGATGGCACCCATTTACTGAAGAGGATTCACTGGTGAGAAAACTGATGTAATGCTAAATTTCTCCAAATCTGCTTCAATGAAGAAACAGAAATCTACATCTTGGATGGCCTGAGGGCGAATACATTTTCAGCAAATTTTCACATTTGGGTGAACTATTCCGTTAAGTTAAAGTAGCTCATTCTGATCATATAGCTCAAATCAAATGTTGTATTTCTAACCTAAACACAGTGATATGTGCTCATGTGCAACATATAAAAACAGAATGCAGAAACAGTGCGTTCACTCACCCATTCTTCCCTGAGGACTCTGTAGATGCACCTCTGGACACTCCAAGATGTGTGTGAATCCTATCTGGATAACGCACCACTAGTGGTGTCCCATCAATGGCATAACCCTGCAATCACAATAACAAACATACAGACTGTTGTTTTTCCACTTGAGAAGCTCATCAGAGATCTTAATTTAACCAGAAACATGGGTCAAAACCCCAACCAATGAGATCACTTGAGAAGTGTTAGACATATTATAAGCAGCTATATAGACATCTGCATATCCTACATTCCACTGAACAAAGCAACAGAGCAAACACTCACATGTAAATAATTTATGGCTTTCTCACAGTCCTCCTTCGTGGTGAAGTTAACAAATGCACAGTGTCTCATCTGTAACACTCTTACACTATGGACATGCCCAACACTGTTTGATAAAGATAAATTAATATCACTTAAAATGTGCTCCATCACATCAATGCTGAATAAAGCATTTTACTGGCTAAAAGATGTTTGCAAAACAAATAAGGTCACTTACGAACTGAATAAGTCATAAAGCTTTTGCCCTGTTATAGAAGGCACCAGATTTCCGACCCAGATGGGAAAAAGCTCTCTGTTTACGGAAGAAAGACATCCAGATTCAGGCAATTTTAAGATGAAGGTTGTTTCACAAATGACTGTATGTGTGTCTTACGGAGGATGATGATGATGATGAACTGGAGCAGCGGTTGGCATACTGGGTCGAGGCTGATTCTGAGGAAGAGGTGTGAGGGGGAATTTAGCTGGAGGTTGTGCGTTTTGCTCTACAGACATAAACTCGCGTTCTCCGGGCACTAGGACAGGGTTTAGACCTGCACAGAATGAGAGTTAGCTACATGCAACCTCAATGGAAGACACCAACAACTAGACACTAGGAAGGAACAAACAAGATATGGAGGCAAAACATGGCCCTGCACATTTAAATCAAAACATTTATGACTGTCACGATTAAAGTGTTGATTGTGGAATCACGTTTAAATCTGCTCACACTGATCAAAGATCTTTAACGCAGCATTAAGCATTATAACCAGTTATAAAATCTGTTGAGTGTATTAATGTGATGGCCAATCAGAGACGTTTAGGTCAGTATAAAAATGATACATCAGTTTATGTATCACAATTCTGATTTTAAGCTTGCATATTAAATACATAAACGTACAAATTTTGACTTAAAAACACTAAGGCAATTGTAAAAATTGCCCTTAGTCAAAGTTAAAAACACCCCAGGAATTCACTTCCGGGGGCAAATATTGCCCCTTAATGGAAATGTTAATTTCTGCCCTTGATGTGTACATGTATTATCATACCTGACAGCCCAGAGAGACTTTCTAAGGCTTTTTCTACAGTACCATGAAGAATAAGGGCGTTTGAACTCTGCTCTTTAGTGAATCCCATTAAACAACAATAAAACAACAAGAACCAAACCATTAACAAACAACAAATTTACAACAAAAAAACATAATAAAGCCAGTATGCAGCTGCTGGCAATATTCAAGCAGCATCAGCACTAATACAATGTGCGGTCCATTCAGTGCTCCTCTCACCATAAGCTGCATGAGCTGCACCCTCATCATCTCCTCAGCTGCGTCCTTACATGTGCTGTCCAGTTTTAACACTTCATTATATGTAACTCTGGCTTCATAGTATCTCTGACAGAATGGGAAACATGATTGTTTGAGAATATAATATCAGCGGGTCATTTGTGGACGAGTCTGTACTCTAAATGATGGATGACACTGGCAAAAGACTGAAGTAATACCTTCAGCCCAACAAGCGCTTTGCCTTTTCTGTAAAGCCCTTTAATCCATTTGGGGTTCATAGAAAGAGCAATATCAGCATCATTTAAAGCTTTCTCATACTGCAGCATCTTTTCATAGCAGTAAGAGCGATTTCCAAATAACCTGTACCATCGACAAACACAAACACATTAATGTCAAACCTATACAAAGCCTTGCTCTAACTAGATTATTCAAAAGTTGTGTTTCTGATTAAAATGGTCAACATGGACTCTTACTTATACTCTTTAGGGTTATGTTTTATAGCATCTGTAAAATATTTCACAGCCATTTCCAGGTGTCCTGAGGCGGCATACTCATTACCTATAACTATAGAAGAGAAGATGCAATTAGAAAGACATTTCATGACTAAATTTTTACAGAAAAACTCCTCTCACACACCTGCCAGCTCCACGCTTCTTGTAATAAAGTAATTTGCATTGACTGTCTCCTCTGACTTCTGCACCTCCTTGTTATCAATCTACAGGAATGAGAGAATTTTAAATGTAAATAACGAGTATATCAAGAAATTGTTGCTTCCACAAAAATGGCTCATGCTTTTATAAAGATACTTCTGTAAGAATATTACACTGCTATTCAAATGTTTTTGAAAGAAGTCTCTTATGCTCACCAAGCTGCATTTATTTGATCAAAAATAATGTAAGACAATACTATTGTTAAATATTAATACGGTTTAAAATAAAATGTTCTATTTGATTTAAAAAGTAATTTACTCCTGTCATGGTAAAGCTGAATTTTCAGCAACCATTACTCCAGTCTTCAGTGTCACATGATCCTTCAGAAATAAATGCTAAAAGTTTCAAATCCAAACTGATTGTGTGAATATCCTGTTTACTGACACATGCCTTTATTTAGCACACGATTGCAGATATGACTTCAATAAAAAGGCTAACTTGCAAGACGAAGTTCCATGTGGATGAGAATTTTCTGCATTATTGACAAATGTTTTAATGTATGTCAGAAGTTGTAAATTCATCAAAAAAGAAAAAAGTAATCATTCTATTCAACTTTAATTTCATAATCAGCTTGTGAAAATCTGCACTATTGCAGCCTGGCTGCTTGCTGTGAACACACTGTGTTAAGCAATACCTTTGAGAACAAAGAAAGAGGTGTTGTAGCAAGTCTTCACTCTTTTGCAAAACATCTCTCAGGGCAAGAAGTTGGTGCCAAAATTCAGAGTTTATCCAGACAACAAACCCAAAAGGCCTGTAGAATATCCTACAATCACACTTGAAACTCTCACTTTCATACAATTCTTAACCAGTGATCGCAGTTAAGTGCTTTCCTCCCGTTTATTTTTCAGATTTCCTTAATACTCCTACCACAACGTTTTTCAATAATCTTCTGGCATGTTTTTAACTGTGGCATACTTTGATGTCTTGACCAATAAACTCCCATTTTGGCATCTGGAACTTCCTAACTCTGATTTTTTTTTTAAATAGAGAGTAGACTGTCTACAACAAAGCAGAGATGCCTGCAGAACATCTGATCATCTAACCTTTAGACAGTTTAAAACAATGATCTCATTGTAGCTGTTTTCCTCCTCTTCCTTCTTTTTGGAATTTTCCCTGTACACCTGCAATAGTGGTTTTATTAATCTAACTTTTACCTAATTGTAGCATTCTGCTAGCTTTTTGTTTTGTTTTTTTAAAGACTCGTGCTTTCAACAACATGCAAATAGAGACTGATACATGTACTGTATAATCACTGAGAAGAGTGATCTTACATAACCTTATAATGTTCTAGTTTTGCCTACAGTTTCTCTAAAATACTGTACATGAATAATAATAAATAAAAAATATATATACACATATATATACCACATATACATACACACACACACATATATACATACATACACACACACACACACACATATACACACACATATACACAGACACACACACACACACACACACACACACACACACACATATATATATATATATAGTGGCAGTAAAAAACGCTGCTTCGACACTGAACCACTAGGCAGTATGACTGATTTCTGCGCACCCAGTGTCTCATATCAAGAAAGTAATGAGTCTCTCTACAAACCTGTTTTTGTGGCAGAGTGCTTTCTTTCTCCTCAGACCCACACGATTTGTTTGAGTTTGCTTGAGCATGTTTCTTGTCATTTCTGGGTTTTTGTTCAAGTTTGCGTTTGGCAATAGAGGCTGCATTTGACACAAAGCAGCTATTCATGTCAAGCTCCTAAGACACACATAATAAAGTCATGAAAATCAGAGAACATCTAGAAATGTTTATCTAGAAAGCAATTTTGTGAATGACAAGGGATATTAAGGGTCATATCGCAGAAGCTTTGAAGACTCAAACTAACCTCTGGATCCATAGCGGAGTCTTCCTCTTCATCGTCTTCGTCATCTTCATTACTGCTATCACTGCTCTGCACAGGTGCTGAGGGGCGCCGAGGACCAGGAGGCACAGATGTACAATTTTTGTTTTTAACTTTATTTTCATCTTTATCTGCATGTTTAATCTTTTCTGGTCCTGGGTCAACTTGTGCCTTAAACCAAAGAAAGAAACAAAAACATTTAGACTCCAAGATCAAATAAAGTCTGTGTCATTTCAGTGAGACAAGCACAAAACGATGGACTAATACTTAAACCATCTAACATGGCAGTTACAAAAAATAAAAAATAATTTTCCTCACCGGTTTATTTTTTTCTTTATTTGCATTCTCCTTCTCTAATTTTTCCAGCCGACGTCTCTCCTTCTGTCTCTATTATAGTTCAGAAAAATATAGTGTTACAAAAATATTCATACTTTATGGTTTTCAGATAAAAAGACTTTACTGTATGCACTCACCATCTTTTTCTGTTTTTTCTTCTCTGCCTTTTTCTTAAGTTTTTCTTCTTCATCCACTAACTCTTTTGCATTTCTTTCTGCTTCCTAAAATAAAGTTACATAACTAAAAAAATCGTATAAAAAAATAATGATTGAATCACAGGTGTTTGACGCAAACCTCAGCTGATGTGTGTTTGGATGGTTTTGGCAGACCTCTTTCAAGGAAGTTGTGAGAATAGTTTCTATTGTTTATAACGATGGCATACTTGTTGTCGTCATAATCATAATCATAAGAATCCTCATTAGATGAACCTTCATACCCTGTAAACTGAGCTGCAAAGCGGTCCAATTCCGGAACTGTAATAAAAATATCACAAAAACTTAACTGCAAATATTATATTGTGTTCCAGTTATTATCTTTTACCTTGAAGCAGTTCACCCAAAAATAAAAAAGCTGAAAATCTACTAACCCTCAGTCCATTCAAAATGTAGATGAGTTTGTTTCTTTGATTTCATGAAATTTAGCATTACATCATTTGCTCACCAGTTTGATCCTCTGCAGTGAATGGGTGCCGTCAGAATACATCACAATAATCCACTCAACTCTAGTCCATCAATTAACATCTTGGGAACAGAAAAGCTTACATGTTTGTAAGAAACAAATACATTGAGTCAATAATCCATAATAAGGCTTCCTCCAGTTAAAAAAAAAAAAAAAAAACTCCATATCCTCTTGTTGTAGAACATATTTTTTCTTTCAAAAATCTCAAGTCAACGTGAAAGTGACGTGACATACAGCCAAGTATGGTAACCCATACTTAGAATTGGTGCTCTGCATTTAACCCATCCAAAGTACACACACACAGCAGTGAACACACACACACCGTAAACACACCCGGAGCAGTGGGCAGCCATTTATGCTGCGGCGCCCTGGGAGCAGTTGGGGGTTCGGTGCCTTGCTCAAGGGCACCTAAGTCATGGTATTGCCGGCCCGAGACTCGAACCCACAACCTTAGGGTTAGGAGTCAAACGCTCTAACCACTAGGCCACGACTTCCCTGTCAAGGAGTTCCATATGCCAAAAATCACACGTTATTGGTTAAGACAACAAAGCTAAGATGCCTGCAGAGCCTCTAATAATCTCAAATGCAGCTTTTCTCTTATTCAGTTCATAACCAATGGCCTCAATCACAAAAGTTCTCCTTTTCTTTTTTGGCTCATCCTCAATCTGTCTCCACAAGTATTTCCCTATCCTGTTGATTTCTTTTTAATGGTAGCACTCACAATTAGTTTATCTTTAAATATATTCTTTATGGTTACACACACACATTAGAGATGTGCATCTCCATGACAGAGGCTGATACGATATGCATCTCGATGCATAGCCAATGATACGATACATTAAATATACATATGAAGCAGCTACCGATGCGATTCACCCGTTATGATGCAGTGCGATCCGATTGTGATTCAACACAATGCAATATGATGCAATGGAAAAAACAGGATTACTTCTAATACCTCGAGGTCTGTTTCATAAGGCTTATTTCAGTAAGTCTGACTCACTGTCAAATGATTTGGTTCCGGAAAAACTTAAAGGCCTAGATCAAGCTAGACCAAACTTTTTTTTTTATTTATAGCCATGCAGCCTTTCTCTCTCTGGTTTTATGACAGCTGTACCTTTTATAGTTTGCAGAGCAGATAGCAGAACATTACAATCTAAAATTGCTCTTTAAAGCATTAAAATAACTAAATTAAAAGTTAAAATCACTGAATTAAAAATGAAAATAAATAATAAAGAAAATGACTATTTTAACTGGTATAAGAAACACAAATTAACTCATTTAAGCTTAGTAATTAGGACTGTATTAGCTTACATCTGATTTACCCATCACAATAGTCCCTTTACAGTTACTGCTATCATAAAAACCTAAATCAATAATAATCGTTTTTTACAGATGCAAATGTTAGAAATGATGCATCATGAACTTGTATCTGATGCACACCGGAACTTTTTATGCCGATGCAGGGGGAATCTTTCCATCCCTAACACACATACATAATACATTTACATATATACACATACATATATATATACACATATATATATATATATATATACACATATACACATACATATATATACACATATATATACATACATACATACATACACACATACACACATACATATATATATACACACACATACATATATATATACACACACATACATATATATATACACATACATATACATACATATATACACATACATATACATACATATACATATATACACACATAAGGGCTGTGCAAAAAAAAATCGAATACGATTTTCATGCGCATCTCTTCAGTAAAGACGCTCCTGTGACGCTTCAACCCGCAGACATGAAAAACAACCGCAGACTTGGCAACACTGGTTGGCATTTACTACACAGAGCCGTAGTCCACCGACAAGCTACACAAAATCGCTTTCAAAATCGACAAAGAATCGCCTGCGATTTTAAAATCGATTTTGTGTAGATTGTCAGTGAATTACGGCTCTGTGTAGTAAATGCCAACCAGTGTTGCCAAGTCTGCGGTTGTTTTTCATGTCCGCGTGTTGAAGCGACCCCAATACCAATAACGTGATATTTAGCCCCTAAAATGTGAATATTACCAGAGCAACCCTGCCAAAAAACTTATTTTAACCCCGGGATGCAATTTTTATCGGGGAACCTCCTGGAAACGCGATTGGGCTAGTTTTGGACTAGTTTTGAGAAGCAACTGGGCAGGATTTGTTGTGAAAACCTGGCAACCGTGATCTGAACGCACGTGCTGGAGATATACTACTAATCACAGGAGCGTCTTTACTGAAGAGACGCGCATGAAAATCGTATTCGATTTTTTGCACAGCCCTATATATATATATATATATATATATATATATATATATATATATATATATATATATATATATATATATATATATAAATAAAATACAAAAATAACTTATGTAGACATAATATCCTCATACAGTAAGAGAGCCTGGTACATGTCCAATGATTAACAGTTTACTTACTATTGTATTAGTTCATGTGCCAACCTCAGTCTGGTGCCAAACTGTTGGCAGGTTAATCAGAAGAGATTGTAGATAGAGTTTCTAAAAATTTACTATACACTCACATCAAAATCCAGCAAGATTTGTCTAGAACTGTTTTTGCTTGTAAACAGTGCATATTTCTCTCCAAATTCAGATGAGAATGCTTTTTCACAGGAGAAAGCAATATTATGGATAGAGGACTCTTATTTTAGCCAGAAGCATAGTTATAATTGTCTTGATGGATTTGTTCATTACAAACACACAACATTTCACTTCAGAAGACATTCATTGATGGACTGAGTTGTGTTTGTCACTTGTGTCAGATTTTGTGAGCTCTCATCTGACGCCACTCAATCTATTAAGAGGATCCCATCGAGAGCAAGCTTAACTAATTTTTTTCTAAATCTACTCTGAAGAAAAACAAATTTTCATTTTTGAGTTAACTATTCCTTAAAATTGAATTATAAGAACTTTATTAATAGCATAGGACAGTGGTCTCCAACCTTGCTCCTGGAGAGCTACCGTCCTACAGAGTTCAGCTCCAACCCTAATCAAACACACCTGAAGCAGCTAATCAAGGTGTTCAGGGCTACTTGATAATTACAGACAGGTGTGTTGGAGCAGGGTTTTAACTGAAGTCTGCAGGACGGTAACTCTCCACGAGCAGGGTTGGAGATCTCTGGCATAGGAACTCCAATATCCAAAGAAAAGTTCATAAATCATGCAACCTGTAATACTTTAATATTTCAATCTGTGTTGCTGAATCAGAGAACACAAACAAAGTTCACGTAAAACTTTAGAGCACTAGAACAGGCACAATATTAGGCGTGTGCCAGTGAAATAAAGACATGTCTTACCAAACCCATAACCAAAACTTAAGGCATCCAAGAAACTGCGGTTTGCAGATCTATCCTTGATAAAATCGACCATTGTCTCCTAAAAAAAGACAGCACAGAAAATAGAAATCAAAGACTAAAACCTACACCAGGGATAAGCAACTTCGGTCCTGGAGGGCCACTGTCCTGCAGAGTTTAGCTCCAACCCTAATTAAACACACCTGAACAAGGCAATCAGTGTTTTTGGGATTACTAGATAGATACAGGCAGGTGAGTTTTTATGAGGGCTGAAGCTAAACTCTGCAGGATAGTGGCCCTCCAGGACCAGAGTTGCCTATCCCTGCTCTACACAGACCAGATTAACTAAAACAGTGCTGTTACATATCTGATAAATTAATTCACAGAAACGTCATTACTTACGTGAGTCCGCATGAGGCGCTCATCATCACGCAGCCGGAAGTACTCTAAAGAGTCAATGGGAAAACATTTTAAAGGGGTCCTATTATGCTTTTTCACTTTTTCAACTTTACTTAGTCTGTAATGTTGCTGTTTGAGCATAAAAAAAAAAGATCTGCAAAGTTACAAAGCTCAAAGTCCAATTCAAAAGGAGATATTTTATTTAACAGAAATCACTTTTCAAAAACTACAAGGAACGACTCGTTTGGACTACAAAGCATATCTTCCGGGATTTGTGACGTCACACATATGGACGAATGGGACGAGATCTGGTTGAGTTGCACAAAAGGCGGCAACGAGTTTTATATCTCTATGTCTGAGACACGCTAGCTTTCCCAAGGCAGACGAACTTATAGAGTGGTTACAATCATCTGGGTTTAAATCGCGCTCAAATTGATTTGATTTCGAGGCAATATTTACACTGAAGCTCGCAGGCGGCTATTGTAAGGGGCGTGACATTTCCCCACCAGGCGCCGAGTGGAGCCAATCACAACACACACTGCCCCAGCTAACCAATCACAGCACATTTCGTATTTCAGAAGGCGGGCCTTCATTTGATACAGGAACTATTCCAGCCGTTCGTGCCAGATTTGGGAGAGAAGTGTTATAATAATGTGAAATATATGAAAAATAAAGTGTTTTTCGAACAACCTAGTATGAGAGCCTGTTCTAGTACACCCTTAAAACAAAATCAAGACTTTGTAAAAGAGCATAATTAAACAAAATAAGTTTAAACAGGGCTTACATTGACACAGACACACAAATAGTGAACTGCGTGGTTTAATCCTGCATATGTCATCAAAGCATGACTCATCTTTTGTATACTATTAAAGTTTGTAACAATAAAAAAAACACAAAAACATACCAGACTCATAAGACGGCGTGACTATAACAAGAAATGGCTAATTCTTTCACAACTTCTGCGTCCTTTCACAATTTCCAAGCAGGCGCTGGTAAACGACACGTCTTCTCTATTGTTATTAAAGCTACATGTGTTTGGCGAGCTGGCGAAGGTTTGGTAGACGTCACGAAAAAAGCCGAGCAATCTTACCTGGTCCTATGGTGTTCTTTCTTGACATTTTAGCGAATATACTTTTATATATATATGAAACTAAGTTATTCTAAATTATAAAATACTTAAGTAACTCCAATTGATTTAACATTCCTTCCTATCGTAGCGCTCGAGATTCCTCCCCACCTATACAAACACACACACAGTGCGCGCTCACACGCATGCGTTTATATACTGGTTGGACGCATAGACCCGTCGTTCTTCTTCTTCCTTGATGTTTAACGGCGGTTGGCATCCAACTTCAATGGTGCATTACCGCCCCCGACTGTACTGGAGTGTGAACCGGCGCTAGACAGAGAGAAACTAGAACTAAAATGTAGACTTCCAACTCTCTTCTCCACTCTCCCCTTTAATCAATAATAATGATCTCCAAAATTGTATTCTATATTCTATTTGCTATACCAGTGTCCTTCAGGAAGCTAAATAAATGAGTACTAATAACATTTGAAGTTTTTCCCAGAAGTTGCTTAAGTGAATTCCCTGGCACCCCCGGATTCCTTACGTTTTCTTTCATCTTTATCCTTTCTCGATCATATTTTTGGCATTCAAGTACCACATGTTCAACAGATTCAATACTGTCACAAAATTCATATCTTCCTGGTATAAGCTTACCTAAGATATGTAAGCATTTATTTACCCCAAAATGTCCAATCCTTAACCTATAGTGAAAATTATTTCTTCCCTTCGATTCCTTCCAGTGATCTTCCCTGTCCCAACCTTCTGTTGTATTCTGTATAAATAATGTCTCCCTTTCTCCTCTCTATCCCAACTACTCTGACACTTTTTCATAATTTCCATCCAAATTTTAGTTTTAGCTTCTTCTTTACTTATTGAGATTGATATTTCAAAATCTTCTCTTTTACTGGCTTGTTTTGCCAAACCATCTACCATTTCTTTTCCTTTAACATAATTCTACACTAAACCCCAAGCAAGAAATCCTTGTGTAACATTCTAGTACCCCATGTCTTGTCTTGATTGTGACTTAAATGATTTCAAACTCTTTAGGACTGCACTAGAGTCTGAGCAAATTACAACTTCATCTGGTCTTGTTTCTTCAGAGCCAACCAGATACCCATCAATTCCACTGTAAATACAGATAGTTGATTAGACAGTCTCTTCTGTACCTTAATTCCTATTTTTGGTATTCCAAATGCAGCCCCTGTTTGCCCAGATTGAGGATCTTTAGACCCATCTGTGTAAATATCCAGATACACATTAAACTCCTCGTTCAGATGATTACAAAACACTCTACATAAATCCACCTCCACTCTACTCTTTAAGTTTCTATTTAATAACTGCAGGTCTACTATAGTTCCACAAACAACCAAGGTGCTCTGACTGGCAACGGAACTGTCGGACTAAATTCTATACCCTCTAAACCCAAGTCTTTTTTTACCAATAGCACCACATACCCATCCAAAACTCTGACTTCTAACCCTTTCTTGCTCCCAGCAAACCTGCATTACTACTCAGGTGGGGTGGGACCTACCATGTTCCTTGTAGGTTTGCCCAATAGTTAGCTGCCAACTGTTCCCTCCGTAAATGTAAAGGCATCTCACCCATCTTTACTTGCAATGCCACTGCAGGTGATGTCCGAAAAGCTCCACTACATACCCTAAGTGCTTGGTATTACTTCCAATTTAGCCAGTGTAGTTCTTGCTGCATCTCTATATGCCATACACCTATATCTATAACAGACTTAATCAGTGCAACTTATATCTCCCTTAACGATTGCTTGCTCACCCCCCAGCCCACTCCTGTTAGACACCTCATCACATTTAATACTCTTTTACACTTTACTAAAACTTTCTCTGTGTGACTTGCCCATGTTAACCTAGCATCAAAAACTCTACTAAAGGACTCTACTTTCTCCAGAACATGTCAATATAATTTAAGATTAATCTCTTCCCCTATCTTTCTCCATGTAAAGAAAAACACTTGAGATTTTTCCTTTGAAAATCTAAAACAAATCTCATTGACCATCGTTGTACCTGTTCTATTGCTTCCTCGACCTTTCTTACTGTATATTGTATGTTTCTTCCCCTCTTCCACAAGTTCCCATCATCTGCAAACAGCGATCTTCCAATCCCAGGCCCTATCTGAAAATACATCATTTATCATGATGATAAAGAGCAGTGGACTGATAACACTACCCTGAGATGTCCATTTTCTACCATATAACTACCAGATAAATCTTTCCCAATTCTCACCCGAATAGAGCGTCCATACGGGAAATTCTTTACCCAGTTAAAGGCCCTCCCTCCTATTCCCAAAAGATATAGCTTAATCAACATCCCCTCTTTCCACATCATATCATATGCTTTCTAAACGTCAAGGAAGACTGCCACCACTGATTCCCTATTAACCTGGGATTTCCTTATTTCATCTTCCAGGCATAGTACTGGATTCATTGTCCCTCTTCACTTCCTGAATCCACTTTGATAAGAATCAATTAATTCCCTTTTCTCCAAAAAATAGACCAGTCTGTCTGTTACCATACGTTCCATAATTTTATGCGTAACCTGGTAGAACACTCAAGCACGGCGCATCACGTGGTGCGGTTGGAAAGAGAGAGAAATATCTTTATTTTACATTGAAATAAAAAAGACCAGGATGGGACACGCAGCGCCGGATGAAGCACTATGAAGACTCTAAGCGGGTGCAAGAATCAAGGGTGTTTAAATGTGGGATGGCAGGTTAATCAGAAGAGATTGTAGATAGAGTTTCTAAAAATATACTATACGCTCACATCAAAATCCAGCAACTTATTTTTCTAGAACTGTTTTTGCTTGTAAACATTTGTGCATATTTCTCTCCAAATTCAGATGAGATGACTTTTGGAGAAAGCAATATTATGGTTAGAGGACTCTTATTTTAGCCAGAAGCATAGTTATAATTGTCTTGATGGATTTGTTCATTACAAACACACGTTTCACTTCAGAAGACATTCATTGATGGACTGGAGTTGTGTTTGTCACTTGTGATGTTGATATCAGCTTTTGTGAGCTCTCATATGACGCCACTCAATCTCTTAAGAGGATCCCATTGAGAGCAAGTTTTTTCTAAATCTACTCTAAAGAAAGACTAATTTTCAGCAAATTTTCATTTTTGAGTTAACTATTCCTTAAAACTGAATTATAAGAACTTTATTAATAGAATGATTTATACTCTATTGTGAAAATTAAGAGTCTGTCGAATATAGCACAATATACATTACCTAATGTAAACACTTTTTCGGTTCTGTGTATATTTATGCATGTTGATTATTGAGATGGCCTACTGATAAACAGAACTGACGGAAATTATTAAAAGAATAGGGATTCTAAAATTCAAAAGATAGGCATAGTTTAATATGTATATAAACCTTAAGAAATCTAGAATAATATAAAAGTTTAGCCACTGAAGATTAACTTAAACGATAATTTTCGTCATTTAAACATCGCTGGTAAAGAGTTTAAGGCTATTTGGGACTTTTAAATGTTAGCTTTAAAGCACTCGTTCATAATGTTTGTTTCAAACATCAAATTAGTTTTCCCAAATACATCCAGAGCAGCTTGAACCATTACATTACTATAGATCCTCCTGGTGTGTGTAGACTCGTCGTACTCTCAGGAGTCAGTTCCCGCACAACGCTGCGGGCTTTTCTCGTTGCCACAGCAACAGCGTCATTTCATTCTGAAAACAAAGCGCCGTCGAATCCAGTGTTGTCACGTTGTCAGCTTAACCGTTGTGTTTAACCGCATGCTTGGAGAAAATAAATTCCGTTAACTTAGAATCATACACTTTGTTACTGGTACTGTTTTACATATCAGTTACACATTCTAACGTGTTTGTATTGCTGTGGTTTCACGCCGGTCAAACAAGTGCGCATGCGCGTTTACGTCTGCGTCAGTAACGGCATGGATTCAGAGGGTTCTGCAGCAGACGTAAACAATGTGAGTAGATGAAAATTTCTGTCTCGGTATAAGTAGTAGAAATATTGGTTAATTGCGTGGTTTTGATTCGGGAATGTGTTCGATAGAGCTCCTAACGTTACATGACTAACGTTAATCGGGATAACCTTGTAGCTACTATCACTGCATGGCATCAAGTTAGCTCTAATGGCTGTACAAAGACTTGATAGCAGTCAACGTATGATTATTAATTTATATAGTTGAATATGATCATAATAGAATAACTTGATTACTCTCCTGCAGGCCTCCTTACATACAGGAAACACGTTCATAATAGTAGATTGCAAACATGGCTATATTCACATTGATTATGCTTAATTCATATTTTGATTAATACAAATCTTCTACATAAATACAGATAAAGAAAGCACCTTAAAGGTCAAAGATCTCTGCAGAATGCAATGCATAAAAAAAAACTTACATATATTTTTAGACTGCCTATGTGGAGGACCATGAAAGTACCCACAGAACTTCTTTGAGCTATCTTAAACTTCTCTTGCAACCATTAAAAGTTAGAGCATTCTTGCAGACACTTAAGTTTAGATGTACTAACAAGTTGACTTGTCCTTATCAGGTCACTGTACATTTGTCAGGCACACAAAAACATAATTTCAGACCAGTTCCTTTTAATAAGTATATTTTTATCTTTTCAGACCCCTGCAGAGATGATCTGCCAGCGGCATGGACAAAATATGCATGATTCAGAGGCTTGCAGACTGTACACAGATCCTGACAATGATGGAAGACCAATTAGTAACACTCAGGATTCAAGCGTGCATCCACTCATAGACAGATCTGAGACTTTACAACTAGGTACAGAGAGCAGGTGTATTTATACAGTGGGCTTCAGAGATCTAAGATCACGTCGAAAATCAGGGATTCAAATTTATTTAAAACTGTAATTAAAACGTTCTGGATTTGGGGGGAAAAAATAATTTCTCAGATGATTGAAATCCACTGTATATTACTTCATGCCACAAAGCAAGTTAGCTCCCAGTGTGTTTCTTTTGATTTTTCTATAATGACATTTATTATATATATCATTTATAATTATTACATTTATTTTATTTTTCAGAGTTTCAGGATAGCCAGGTGTCACCTGCACTTACCCTGCTTCCCTGCCTGGACCAGTCTCACCTTCTTTCTGACTCCACATTTTCTCAGCATACAGATGCAGAATTTGCCCCTCTTCGGTATTGTCTGTTTAGTCATGTTCAAGTTTTTCTTGACCTTTTTGTATTTTTAGATAATATTTTCTCTTTTGTGTGTGTGTGTGTACACAGGGGATTTCCTGACTTCTCAGTTATGTCTGAGAGATGCCCCAGGACTTCAAATGTAGCTGTAACTGATGATTCTCACCTCCAAAATACTATTCATGACCAGGCTGCACTTTCCCAGCACCCGTTGGAGGTACCAACAGCCCTGTCAGAAGGTGAAAAAAGCTGCTTTTCACTGTCCCAGCACAGCCTGTCACCTGGAGACCATTCCAAAGGGCTTGAGGACCACAAGAGTGTTTCATATGGTGCTGAGGAAAAAATCAACAGACATATGGAAGGAGAGGTTAGTGAGCTTAGTGAGGGAATGTCTGCTCGGCTCTTATTAGAATTCAAGGCCGAGGATGTTATTTTGGCTGTTAGTGACAGCAGTGCCATTTCTTCTGCATCTGAACCTGCCTCAAATCACCAAAACACAAACAAAAGCCAGTCAGATCCTTCCATGAATCTTCAAAAAAGCAGAGAGCAGCCCCAAGGGGGCTCATTGTCATTATCATCTTCATTTCAAAAGGCTGTAGATGTGTCAAATATAACTTTTCGTGATTCACGGATGCAATCACACCAAACAACTGACCATCTCCATGATCAGTTTCTGTCAGCAGGACAAAGAGACTCCATCTCGGCACCAGCAAGTAGGCCCCATAGTGGGAACAAAAGCTCTCATAGTGGACTAATTGTCTCACCAGCTGGTGAAGGTATGATGCATGTACCAGATCTGCAGAGAGCGCTCTGGAGTTACGGTCATCTAACAGC